>NC_141546.1:93261250-93412500 GCF_021556685.1 Rattus norvegicus
GGGAGTCAGTCAAGATACTAGAGCTGGGGTCTTGTGCCCCCTTGCTTCAGTGTCCTGAGTCCTGAGACCTTGGCTGGGGACGTAACCCTCAGAGATTTTTCTACGTGGTGCCAGGAGATGCTAGTTGTGGGGGTGCCAGGTTCTTGCTTCCTCTGTTTTCCCTCATCTCTCTGCCTTCACGTGTGCAAGTTGCTATTCAAAGGTTGAGAACGCTACTGCCCAGAGCCTCCTGAGGCATCTTTCAGACCCTCTACTCTTCTGACCTAGTAGCTACAAAAGCCTATATGTTGGGGTTGGTGGCCTCCAAGACTCTGGAAACCAGCCTTGGGGATATGGGGCACTTTATCTCATTGGAAGTGGGATAGGAGAGGGCCTGTCTCCATTCCTACCCCAAACACATTGGTGACAGTCATAGACACACACCAGCCATGGGTCCTGCAATGCCCACCCCCCAGTGTTAGGCAATATATGCCCATCCTTCATCCTGCATACCTGTACATAGGGGGACTCTGACATCTCCAGAAACATGGGGCCAGAAGGCACATACACCCAAGACCTCATGCCTGACCTACTGATGTGCTCCTTGGGGTAAACATGTGATAGTAAGTTATGTTGGGCAAAAAGAAGACCAAGGTCAGATCTGGTGGTCCAGGTACCATAGAGTAAGTGAGTTTAAAGGACAGAGGGAGGGAGGTGGGCAGAGACAGAGGCATGGGTACTAAGAATAATTTAGACGCCATGAGAATTTTATCTGAAATGTCATTCTTCACTAGATACTAAAGAAAGTGTCCCTGTCAGTTCCTTAGTGCAAGAACTTTTGATTTTTTTTTCTTAATGAAATAAAATCAATTGCCCTGTGTATACTTCTGCACCCCTTTGAGTGAGGGCAGCAGAATAGAGTGCCCTCCTGGCCTGGTCTGTCTGTCTGCCATCCTACATGCACTTCTAGGCTCTGCAATCGAGAGCTTTCTGAATCCTTTGCCTTGCGTGTCAATGCCACCAGTCTAGTTAGGATCAAGAGCCGTGACGTGCAGAAATGGGTCCTTCTCCTCCTAGCAGCTGCTGCGGGAACTGTCCGTGGGCCCCTACAATCTGCCATGGGGTTGCTTCTGCCTGTTTCCTGCCCGCTGGGACTCCCCGAGCTCTGCAACGGGTCAGCCCACATAAGGGCTGAGATCAATGCCCGTCATAAACCGTTTGTCTTCCTTGGATCAAAGAATTCAATCTCCAGGGACTACCTAAGCTTTCGGTTTCTCAGCCCCATATGCCCTGATCTAAGAGGCCCGTCTATCGGTGTGGCGGCACACTGTAGATCATAACACAAGGATTCAGCGAGGACACTCCATTCCAGGCAAGCTCAGACACTGTCATGGCTGCTGCCACACCGGCGTCTGCCCTTCCTAGCGGTGCATTTCTACTCTGCTCTGTTCAGACTGAGCTCTGATTTCATCCCTGCCTTGGAACAGGCTTTGCAGAAGACACACACCTCCTAAGAGGAGGTAAAAGTGACAAGCTGCTCCGTGCAACAAAGCAGGCGCTGTGGCCTATCCCCAAGGCCAGGAGCCCTGAAACGTATTACCCATATACCCATAGTTGCCGAAGATAACAAAATACTTTATGTACACCAGTCTTCGTGGAAAACAAGTTTGCTGGCCTTCCTCGGACTTGATTGACAGGCGTTGTTATTACTATCTACTCAGCACTGGTCTTCAGAGCCTGGAGAAGAGTGTAGCGTTTGCTTCAAGGCTCGCCCGGGCTTTCCTGGTGGAGTGTGCTTCTGTAAGCTTTCTAGTCAAGGCTCCCTAATATGCTGGTTTGACTGCAATGCTGGAATGGATAGGGAAAGGGAACAGTGTGGAGAATGACAGACAGCTCAGAGAGAGGTGGTGGGCTTCACCTATGCATGTCCTTGCTCAGGGCCAACACCCGCCATGACTGCTGCCCTCCGAGGGACTCCTTTTAGAAGGCTATTGAAGGAAAATGGTGTGTCATAAAAATGCCAGGGAAGGTGCTGGAACGGGATTTAATATAGAGTCTCCTGAGCATCAGACCTCTCTGTGCAGCCACTGTAGATGGAGGGCTCTATGATAGATACCGCAGGGAAGACTTGCTCATTTCAGGTTAGGTGACCTTGTCTGCCTTATTTATGATTATTATTAAGAGAAATGCTGGCCGTCAGACGTGATCAGCATAAATCACAAACGACTTCTTTAAAAGAAGCCATAAGACCCCTCGAAGGAATTTCCTACCTAGACGGCCAGTCCTCAGTCACAGGAGATGTCTGGGATTTAAAATTGCAGAGTTGGCAGTGAGGTTTTAGCTGTGATTGTTTTGTGTTTGGAGAATTGTGATGATTTAGTTGTTTTCTTACTGAAAAGAATTATAATTGTGTTGCCGGGAAATAACCAGGAGCCCTCTGATTCCTGTGTGGTGTATCTGTAACAGCAGAAATTATCAAACATTTCTGTGTGTCACCACCATTCAGGCCACTCCCCATAGATCCACGCTGTTGAGCCGCACATGAGCTTGGGCTGACAGCATGGTAGAGTGGAAAAGTTAAGCCTGGGGTCATAAGCTATTTGACTTTTAATTAGCCTTTCTGAGCCTCAATTTTCTTATGTATGAGAGTTTGATAGAGAATGGCTGTGGTCCTTCTTCTACTGGGCACATTATTATCATGAAACCTGAAGTAAGAGTGTGGCATTCTTTGCATAGGAAAACCCAGTCTGAATGAACTTTATTGCTGGTTGATGTATTAGCCAGTTTTTTTATTACTATAAAACGATGCCCGAGATGATCAATTTAAAAAGGAGTGAGGTGCTGGGTGGCGGTGGCACAGGTCTTTAATCCCAGTACTCAGAAGGCAGAGGCAGGCGGAGCTCTGAGTTCAAGGCTAGCCTGTTCTATGGAGCTAGTTTCAGGATAGCCAGGGCTACACAGAGAAACCCTGTCTCAAAAAAAAAAAAAACCAAAAAACAAAAAAGAAGAAGAGGAAGAAGAGGAAGAAGAGGGAAGAAGGAAGAGGAGGAGGAGGAGGGGGAAGGGGAAAGGAGGAAGAGGAGAAAGAGGAGGAGGAGAAAGAGGAGGAGGAGGAGGAGGAAGAAGAAAAAGAAGAGGAAGAGGAGGCGGAAGGAAGGAAGGAAGGAAGGAAGGAAGGAAGCTAGACACTCCTGGGCTCAGTCACGGTCAGTTGACCTTGTAGCTTTGGGGCCAGTACTGAGGCAGCACACACAGCAAGGCATGCATAGTAGAGCAATGATGGTTGGATGGGAAAAGAGGGGAAAAGCTAGATTCTCATAGTTCCATCCAAAGTCATGTCCTCAATGACCAAGACCTCTCACTATGTCCAACTGCCCAAAGGTTCCACCACTCCCCAACAGTGTCAGACCACACCTTTAAATCACTGATTGAACACCCATGATCTAAACTGCAGCAGTCATTGGCCATTGATCAGGCATCCCCATACATATGGTAGGAGGGGCAGCATCATAATGTTTAAGACGACCATGAGAAGTGTGACATATCCAGAGAGAGGACAGTGAACAAAAACACACTGCCATGTGGCGGAGGCCATAGTGTAGACCAGCAGAAGGACACTTTTTGCTACAGGCAAGTATCTTGCCAAAGACAAGGTCCTGCAAATCAAAGCCAACTGCAGATGGCTGTGGGGGAAAAGCCTGGTCTTGAAGGATGCTGCTGCTCACACAGGCTTTGGAAGCTGAGAAGTAAATCATGGGAGCCTGGGTTTGGAGCAGCAAGAGCCTGGCCCATCTGCAACATAGTGAGGTTCATTCAAAGTGGGGTTTATTCATACTGGGGTTCATTCAAGGGAATGTTCTTCACAAGCACAGCGAGAGCCTAGAAAATGTAAAGCCAGGTGATGTTATCCCTTGAGCATGTGTGAGAGGTAGTAAGAACACACAGATGTACTCTGTAAAGCTCTGTAGGGCTATACCAAGAGCACCTGATCAGCCATGGAGACTCTCAAGAGGAACTTCTGGTGAGTAGATTATCATTGATTCTTTACAGTTCCTAGCCAGCCCTCTGTAGTCGGCAACACAAAACTGTAGACTACAGCTCTGAGTTAGAGTGATGATAGAGTGGGGAGTAGTGTTTGCCCAGCCCGTAGGCATCACAGTTGCTAACAGAATATAAATCGTCACCACACCAGCCAAGCCCCCACCTTTAACCCTGCCACATCCCTCTGAATTACACTTCACTCTCTAGGTCCTTTTTATCTCGTTATCTGATCCCTTGCATTGCACCAGGGGTTACCCTCTTGCCCTTTTCTTGCCTTCCCTTGGTTTGAAGGGGGAGGCTGAGAATTGACAGGGACCTTCCTTGGAAGGTCGCTCATTCCCACTGCAGGGGGCTTGGCCAGCTGCTACCAGCATCTGGAAAACTTGGGCCTGAGGGAGAGGCTTCCTGAAGAGAAGTCACCCACAGGAAACACATTGGTTCTAAGCAAATTGGTCCATGTCAGGGCCAGCCTGGCCATGAACTTCTGCAAGACCTGCTTTGTATCCAACAGAGAAGGTGCAGGGTGCTGTTAGGTACCACTGTTTGATTCCTTGATTGGTCGTTGGTGGCTGACAGTATAGCCCTAAAATGTGGCTCCTGTTTCTTTTCTAGAGCTTTAACATGTGTTTTCCTATTGGTGGTAAGTGTTGTAAATATTAAGGTAGTCTGCTCTGCTGGGTTTTGGTTGTCTGTCTGTCAGTTGGTTGGTTGTTTTTGTTTTGTACCAAACACGTCTTTCCCTCTCTTAATATTGAGTAGACATCGGCGTTTGATAGGCCGGCACCTATGGGAATATGCAAAATGGGGATTGTACCCCATTTCCCAGCACTGCACACGTGTCTGTGACTAAGAACCCTGGATGAACTGGGAGTGCCCCAGGCTGTCTCTGATGATTATCTAGTTCTCAGGGGCGTGTGGCCTGATTTTGTTGTAATGAGATCAAGAATCACAGTGGCTGTTTCTTGGAAATGGAGAAAGGGAGCAGAAGGTTTCCAGAGTGCTTCTAAGAGACTCCACCTAGACACAGGAGAGTAAACAGGACAGGGTGAGAGGACCTGGTCACAGAAGAGAAAAACCATGGTGAATGAACCTACCCATAGAAGAGAAGGACCAGGGTGAGGGAATCTTCTTAAACATATAGTCAAGAGAAAACAGAAAAGTGACTGGCCCTAAGACAAAGGAAGCTTCTTAGAATAGGTCCCTAGAGTTGACAGAGCAGACAATGCCAAGGTCTTGAGGACAGAGTGAGAGCCACAGAGGATATGAAGTGGGCCAAGCTGTGCCAGGAAACTGGGTGAGCCCTAGCAAAGCTCTGCCTCTCCATCTAGAGCAGTGGCTCTCAATCTTCCTGATGCTAGGACCCTTTAATACAGGTCCTCATGTTGTGGTGACCTCCAACCAAAAATTTATTTTTGTTGCTATTTCATAAACTGTAATTTTGCTAGTGTTGCGAACTGCGATATAAATGTCTGTGTTTTCAGACGATCTTAGAGGACCCCAGTGAAAATGTCCTTTGACCCTCAAAGAGGTCCCACCCCGTAGGTTGAGAACCACCAATCTAAAGGATTGAAAAGTTTGGTCAGACCATTATAACAGACTACCCAGTTGCAAGCCTCGGTCATCTAGGATGCCTTGGCTCAGGCTTCATGGAGGTGAGCAGGATCTTCCCGCTGACTTGTGTCATCATTTCCTACATGTTGTGGCTCTTTCCCTGTGTCTATACTTCATACTCTCCACTCACTGCAGTCCTAGGGTCTGTACCCCAAGCCAGGGCTGTTCTAGTTTGTTTTCTGTGGCTGTGATAAACATCATGACCAAAAGCAAGTTGAGGAAGGGAGGGTTTATCTCGGCTTCAGCTTATGCCTCCATATCACGGTCCGTCTTTGAGGAAAGTCAGGTAGGAATAGCAGGAGTCTGGAGTCAGGAACCATGGAGGAAAGCTTAATGGCTCCTGCTCAGCCAGCTTTCTTATCCAGCCCAGGACCACCTGTGCAAGGAATGGTGCCGCCCACAGTGGGCGGAGCCCTCCCCACATCAATCAACAAGCAAGACAATGCCCCCCTCCCCTCCAGACATGGCTACAGGCCCATCAGATTAGGGATCTTTAATTGAGATTTCCTTATCCCAGGTGACTCTTGTTTGTATCAGGTTGACAATAAAATAAAAAACAAAAACAGGACAAAGACAGAGATAGCAAGTGCCCAAGGGGACCTGTGGGGCAGGAATTTGGATAGAGACAGAAGTGTATTCCCCAAGAGTTTCCTGACTGTAGCAGCTTCTGACTAGTCAAGGCCACTTTCTGTCCCAATGTCAGAATCCTCACCGGGGCATCAGCACAGCAGATGACACAGTAAGACAGTTGCCAATGGTCCAGAGACTTCTCTCAATGTAGGCTTCTGGCAGCTCAGCAGTGAGTGGGTCTGGTAAAAGTTTCCTGAGAGTTATGGGACGCAGGGGGTTGTGGGAATAGCTCAGTAAAGTGCTTGCTGTTCGAGTGTGAGCACCCCAAGAATCCACCTTTTTATTTATTTATTATATATAAGTACACTGTAGCTGTCTTCAGACACACCAGAAGAGGGCATCGGATCTCTTTATAGATGGTTGTGAGCCACCATGTGGTTGCTGGGATTCGAACTCAGGACCTCTGGAAGAGCAGTCAGTGCTCTTAACCACTGAGCCATCTCTCCAGCCCCCAAGAATCTACCTTTTAAAACAACAAAAATGTAAGCCCTGTGCTAGGGGGTTGGTAGAACAAATACTTGAGACTTCCTAGCTAGTCAATCCAGCCAATGAGAGATCCTGTCTCAAAAAACCACAGGGTGGGTGGTACCTGAAGAGACCTCTGGCCTCCTTGTGCATGCATGAACAGGTGCACAAACACATGCATACCCCCCCACACAAACATGCACATGCTTACATTCACATACATGCAAACATACCAAAGAAAATAAGTACAAGAGATAAATTTCTTAGACCAAGCTTGCGCCATTCACAACATAAACTTGGTAGACAGTTGTCAACCTGAGTATTGTTTTTACACACCAAATGTCTTGACCATGTGCTGGCAGATGTAGGGGCAGCCTGCAGTGGGGCACTGCGAGACTTCTACTTAGCTGAGATTTTCTACTTCCCATGGCTTTCAGTAGCTGACACTATCCTAGATCTCACCAGTAGCCTGGAAGGAAGTCATCAGGAAGAAATTGAGTTCAGCAAAAGCTGCAAATACTCTCTCTGAGGTAGAGACGGTAAACCAAGAGGAAACTCCCAGAAATCTTATGCGTATGTGTCCCAACCCAGACCCTGAGCCCAGGCTTCTCCCATAGTGGCATGGACAGCAAGGGCTTGCTTCCACTGCCCTTGTGAACGATGCAAGGCATGGTCTCGGCCTCTGAAATGTCCCGAAGCCAATGATGCTCTAGGTGTGGGATTCACAGGAATCTGTGAGTTAAACGGTGGGGGTTTCAACTGCTGAGGTCGGCTCATTTGTTACACAGCAATAAATAACTACTACATCATCCCCCTCAGTTCTGCCTCTGTTCCTCTCCAAACAGTCTTGACAATGCCCAAGGCTGTCTGAGGGAGCCTAGCTCTGCCCAGACACTGAGAGACACCCTTACCCACACATTCTACTACTTCCCCTTTAAAGAGGTATTTCCTGCCTTGTCACAGCAGGTGAGGAGAAGGGCTTCACTCTCTCTATGATCTGGTTATCTTTTAAATAGGAAATGTTCCCCCTGACTGGCTTGTGCATTTAAAGACTTGGTTCCCAGCTGGTAACAGTGTTTTAGGAGAATCTTTAGGAGTAAATGGGTGACCAGGGGATGGCCTGATTTCTACTAGAGCACCTTCTGCTTCTTGGTCATTGAGATGAATCAGCTGCCTCATATTCCTGACACCACAGACCGAAGAAGCCAGCCCACCACTGTGCCTCTCCACCATGATGGACTCAACTATATACCCTGAACCAGAAGCCAAAGCAATTTCCTCCTTGTTAAGTTGCTTCCGTCAAGGGAAATAATGAATGCAGCAACTTTATCAACGCTGGATCAAATGGAGAGGGGCGACTTAAGGCATCTACTGCCTGCAAAAAGAGCTGCCTTAGACACCCTTGCTTCACTCCACCCTGGACCAATCCGAGCTGTGCCTCCTGCTTTTCTGGTGTTCAGTTTCAGGGCTCCCAGTCCACAGAGGCTGGAGCTGGGGCACCGGGTAATAGAACAGCTTGCTGGGAGTCAGCTGGCTTGAGTGAGCTTTAAAGAACAACCCATTATCTGATCTGTTCCCAGCTAAAGGTGCTGGACCCTAAGAGACAGACATTTGCTTTGCCCCTGGGGTTGATGTTTCTTGGCCTCATAGATCACTGCCTGCGCTTTTCGAAGGGTGTGTGTGTGTGTGTGTGTGTGTGTGTGTGTGTGTGTGTGTAGCCTGGAGGGAGAGAATAGAGAGGACTCCTCATTGAGAGCATAACATAAGTGCATGTGTGCATGATCACACAAGGTAAGGATGAGGGCTGTGCAAAATAGAGGCCTTAGTGTGCAGAGGGTGTCTTGTAGAAAGCGCTCATTGCCAAATGGCTCTGTGTGTCTTGAGAGGGAAGTGACAGAGTAGCTCCCTAGGCACAGAGACAGTCTGTGAGGAGGCAGCCCCGTCCCTGGCCTTCTGTGTCCGTGTTGAAGAACTCTGGCCCCTTGTCTCTGAGGTCAAAGACGATGGTTTATACTTTCCTTTGCAGTCCTCGGACCTCTCAGCATTGCAGACAAGATGGTTTCTTGGGCTGCAGAGATAGCTCAGCAGTTCAAAGCATGCATTGCTCTTCTAGAGGACCTGGGTGCAGCTCCCTGTCTTACTGTTACAAAGAGTGTTCAATAAATATGGACACAAGTGTCTATTTCACAGCATATTTCCCTCTCTGTGGGAAGTGGATGGTTAGATCACAGAGCAGATCTACGTGTGACTTTTTAGACTAATAATCCTTCATAATGCCTATATTCATTTACCTTCCCATAGGCAATATGTGTTGGTCCCTGCTAATATTCCTCCTCACCACAAGCTGTTTCCTAGCAACAATCTACAATTTTAACCTAATGAAATTTAAATATATTATTCTTGGTATGCATGTACGCATGTATGTACACATGTGTATGTCACAGTGTGTGGAGCTGATTCTCTCTGGAAACTGAATTCAGGTTCCGAGTTTGCGCAGAGAGCACCTTTACCCTCTGAGCTCTCTCACAACCACCCTCCAGGACTCATCATGACTAGGGTAAAGTAGTATACCATGTCATTTTGGTGTGTGTTTCTCTGGTGGCTAATGAGACCAGGCATTCTCTCTCTATTTGTTTGCCATTTAGAGTGAGTACATTGCCCAGTGACATAACTTCCTACCCCTAGGACCAACCTTCTAAGAATGGTTCTGTCAACCCTTGAAAACCCACAAGCCAGCAACCAATTCATGGTTATTTATACATGGCCTTCCACAAATACTTAAGATCTAAATCATTACAACACCACTGGGGAAATCATTTGTTATCTGGCTTTTCATTACTTTAAAACATAGAAAAAAACCATATATATATGCATAAATGTTGTATGTTTATTTATATATATATACACATATATTTGTGTTTTCTGTTTTTTTCTTAACCTTAAAACATAGAAAAAAACATACATATATATGTATATATGTGTACATATGTTTATATATGTATATATGTACATATGTATATATGTATGTATGCACATGTGTTTTTATGATTATATATGTATGTATACACACATGTGTAAATATACTTGTATACATACACACATACATATACCCAAACATTTATATACATACATACATACATACATACATACATACATACATACATACATATGTGAAATAAGGAATACTGGGACTAGAGAGGTAGCTTATTTAGTAAAGTGCTTGCCATATGAGGACCTGAGTTCAATCCCTAGAGCACACATTAAGGGAAAAACAAAAGGAAGGAAGAAAAACGGGAGGAAGGAGGAAGGGAGAAAGTAAGAAAGTGTTGGGTACTTGTAATCTCAGAGCTGGGGTCACAAGACAAGTGGGAGATGGGCCTTGTTGGCTGGCTTGCCCAATTTATTCAGTAAGCTCCATGCCAATGAGAGCCTACCTCAAAAATCAAGGTGGATGATGCCTGATGAATGATCTCTGGCTACCACACACCTGTCCACATGTGCATGAACACCAGATAGACACACACACAGACACACACACACAAACACATACAGACACACACGCACAGAGACACACACAGAGACACATAGGAAGAAAAGACTGAGAACTCAGGAAGACTGCCTGCCATCTTTGTATCTGTCTCATCTCATTCAGGGATTGAATGAGATGCCTTGCGTATGTCAGGCAGGGCTAGGCTTTTCTATAAAGAGAAGCTCCATTAATGATAGCAGACATTCTCCTGCTGTGTGTGAGGCCAGAGGTTCCATTCACACACACCCCCACACACTCACACACAAAGAGAGGAGAATGACAATGGTAGAGTGCTGTAGAAGGCTTCTTGGACCTTCATCATTTACAGTGGCCTTCCAGGTACAGTACTGAACACTGGGACCTTGTTCCCTAGCAAGGGCACTTCTAACTTCATTGGAATACCAGCCTCCCTGGGTTGTGCCATCCTGACTCGTGCCTTTCCTACTCACTCTTCACTTAGGGGTGCTTGGAGGGTGGCGGCTCCAAAAGTCCAGGGAGGCCTGTGCTCATCTTCTGTGGATGAAGCAGATGATGGGTGGATAAAGGGGTGTTGGGGAACGGGAGGGTCTCATACCCAGCCCCAAGGCTGATGGGGATGCTGTCCATTATGACCACAGCTAACGAGGGATGTTCATTATGACCCTGTGCCATCTCTCCCTTACATTCAATTCTCCAGCATCACCTGAGGCCTCCCTTTGTCTTAGGTTCCCAGAGACGGAGGCTCATTCCAGCATTGTCTCTTGATACCCCCTCGCCTGTGAGAAAAACAGCCAGCAGCACAGGGGTCCGCTGGGTGGACGGCCCCTTGAGGAGCACCCAGAGGAGCCTTGGGGAACCATTTGAGATCAAAGTCTATGAGATTGATGACGTTGAGCGTCTACAGCGACGTCGGGGAGCTACCAGCAAGGTGAGGCCACGTTCCCCCGAGGGCCATAGTTCCCCACAAGTCCCGCCCTAAGAATAGAACTTCCAGAGAGCCTTCCCAGGTTCTGGGACAGGCAGTGGGTGGTGGCAGGGCTCTGGTCCCAGCCACAGACTTTGGTAGATCCTGCGTGCTCATTTTCTGGAACACCTTAAAAGCTGGTGATACGCTGAGGGACCTTTCTGGCTCCCAGTTCTGAGGTTTCACATGGGAATACAGACTGACATTTTGGGGAGCCACGAGCCTTCTAGATTAGGATAGCCTGCAGTAGTCTCCCTGGAGTTGGGTGTCCTGTCTGTTGAGGTCACCAGGATCCTCCCTATCATGCTTCTGGGAAGCTGGGCTCCTGTCACCTGCCCCTCTCACAGTCCTTCTCTCTGGAGGTGGCTGCAGGGGTGAGTCAGAACAGAAGGCCCTCTGCTTTTCTTCTCTCCACTGCCCACCTCTTCCCCTGTGCACAGGAGGTCATGTGCTTCAATGCCAAGCTGAAAATCCTAGAACATCGGCAGCAGAGAATCGCTGAGGTCCGAGCCAAGTACGAGTGGCTGATGAAAGAGCTGGAGGCGACCAAACAGTACCTGATGCTGGACCCCAACAAGTGGCTTCGTGAATGTAAGGGCCACCGGCACACGCCCATGCTCATTAGCACCGTGGGCTCCGGTAACACAATCTAGGAGCCTAACCCAGGATGACAACCACAGAGACTGCCTGTATCTGAGGCGTGGGGCCCATGGGATGGAGATGTCCTACAGAGTAGCGATCCTTCTCTCAGGCCAGGGCAACAGAAGGGTGGTAAGAATTCCCGTACGAGATGCTCTCTCTTGAGGGTCTCTGTTGAGAGCACATGAAAGCAAAGTGTGTTATCTTCCCAACACCTGGCAGAATATCACTGACCGGAAGACCCCCAAGCCATAGACTCCTGAGGTTTATGTAGCCTAAAATGAACCAGGACTGTAGCTCTTTTGATAGACTAGAATACGCCACCCACAAACTGCTCCTGGGAGCCCTGAAAGTCCAGTGACCAGCTCTTGGGTTATTTCCATTAAGCCAAGGGCCCAGGTGACAGTAATTACCAAGTAAGTATTTTCGATGGTGCTGTTCTTTTTGAGAGGTAGATTTGATTGTCCCTAATTTATTCGTTCCTAACCATTCCATTTACTTCAAATGAAGGCTTAACTCTGCTCCAGCTATTACACTGAGGAATCCTGAAAGACTTAGGGCTAGGGTCTACCAGCTCCTGACCGGGCTTACCAAGAGTAATAAACCCACCTTCACACGGTCTATCTCCTGGTAGCTCAGAGAGCATCTGCGGCTCTGCTCAAGGTCCCACAGACATGATTTCAATACTGTCTTTTGCTACATGCCGGCTGTGTGACTTTGGGTAAGGTGTTTGAATCACTGGTCTTGGTTGTCTTGCTATAAAAGAGAAGAGGTCATGCCCATCCCATGGGGTGGTTCTAGGCTGTGGCAAATGCTTACACTGCATGGCCCAGAGGAGGAGTTTGGCATCTTGGAATACATGCAGTTATCCCAGAGTTCAGTCAACTAAGCCTGGCAGTAGACACTTCCTCAGTGCCTGTTTGCATGCATGGTACATGGTTAGTTCCTTGGTTGGAGATTTGGGCAAAGACACAAAACTCCCCCACCAACCGTATTTTCATCTCGGGTAGAAGAATGAGGCCAACATAGGAATGAGGACATGACCCCAAGTCTGACTGAGGCATAAGCAAACAAATGCCTCTTCTCCTCCCCTGCTCTCACCAGCTTCTGTCATGGACCCCTGGGTCCATCCTGGTATCTTAGGCAGCACCCTCGTTTACACCAACATCTTAGAATTTTATTTTTCAAGAACAGCTTATGCACAAGACAGGCTTCAAAACAACCATCGTTTTCCAAACTAAGCAATTTCCCCTGGGATGTGAATGACCTTACACTGCATGCGCGTGTGCCTCAGATGCTTGGAGGGGGCGATTGCCGTCTTCCTGCCTTGGTACAGTAATTTTTTTGACGCTGAGAAAAACAACATAGAAGGTTACACAAAAGGGAAAAATAAAGATTTTTTTAAAGATAAATTTAAAACAGCAATCGGAGAAAGAAAATCAAGGAGACTGTGTGATAACTCTCCCGATCGATGGGTAGCAGGCAATGCTATAACGGTGATGTGCTGAGACCCACCTCCAGTTTTACTTTCTCCTCCTTTTGCCTCTCTACAGTGGGATAGTGTCTGGTATAATTATGGTAGTGTGAGGCTCTGGTTTCAATATACTGAGCTGAGGTGTAGAGGGGCCCTGGGTCAGTTTCTAGCCACAGTCCTTATTAGCAATATAACCTTGAACAAGGACACTCTCTGAAGTACTCTTCTATGACAGACCCTTGTGTTTCTGTATCGGGTGTGGTTTTGCACATCTGTCTCATGTATGTTCTGTTCTTCTTGTTGGCAACTCAAGAAGGGGGAAAGACCCCTCCACTTCCTCCTCTTGGGTTGCTGTTAAGGAAACAATGCCAGCTGAGGTAGTTTTGCCTGGCTAGGAATTCCATGTGAGGTCCTGCTAAGCTGCCCACACCCATTAACTCTTGTCCATTCCATTCTGCACTCTCCAGTCAGACCTTTATAACACCCCTAAAACTGAGACCAGGCTCTGCCAAGCCATTATGGGGCAAAGAGACCTCAGGAAGGGAATGCACTAGGACTTTTGGCGCTATAGGCTTGAACCCAATGCTAGACATCACGGCCATATGACTTAATTTGTGTTTTGAGCCAAAGGGTTGTCTTAATTGTTGGTACATGTTTTCTAAGCACCATATGTACCCCAGTGACCAGCGAGTGAGCCTGGTGAGACTGGGTCAGGTGATGGTTTTTGCCGAGCATCTCTGTTCTCAGGCAGAAGAGACAGGAAGACTAAAGCTAGGTTTAGGTACATGGGGAGTTGTGTTACACAAGGCAGGGTCAAGATTCCCAGCCTGAGGGGCAGCGACACACGGCACTGAAATGGGAAACAGGAACCTGCGTTTTCTAGGAAGGTGGGATGTGCGTGTCACTTATCACTCTGGAAAAGGGGACTCTTGCTGCCAAAACATCCAAGAGTTAGACCTGCCTTGGTTAACAAAGTGGTGGAATTGAGGGACCTCAAAAAAATCTGTGTTGGAGGCAGCTAGGGTAAGCATCAGAAGGTTCCAGGCCACCTCCCTGTTCCTTAGAATTGCCTCTGAATGCTAAGGAGCCAGAAACCACAATGGGTGTCCCTTTCCTGGCAGATACTGAGCAGACAGGAGGGGATGTTCATGTTGCACTCATGAACTCAGTCGACCTTAGCCCAGGGGAGGTGGGGGAGGTGGTAGCCCTTCTTATAGTTAGCTCTCTCATCTCCAAGAGCGCCTTTCTCTTTCAGTTGACTTGGAACAGGTCCTGCAGCTGGATTCCCTGGAGTACCTAGAGGCACTGGAGGGAGTGACAGAGCGCCTAGAGAGCCGTGTCAACTTCTGCAAGGCCCATCTCATGATGATCACCTGCTTTGACATCACCTCCAGGCGTCGGTAAGGACCGATGGGCTCCGAGCCATCAGTCCCCCTGTCCCCAGGACTTCAGCAGGACACCGCCCTCCCAGGCCCCTCTGTGCTGGCAACACTCAAGACAACAGGACGAGGATGAAGGTTGGTAGCAAGTCTGGAGTGAGCGTGGAGCGAAAGGCGATGTTTCCTTTGTTTGCTGTAGGAAAGGAAGGTACAGACACCAACATGTGGAAGGAGAAAATGATGGGAAGCCCCGTGGGACTGAGAAAGCACTTTGAGGAACCTTGAAGAACTCTGTACATAGGACCGCTAGCAAAGAGACTCTTACCTTGCGGCTGTGAGAAAGGGGAGGGTGACGTGGGATTACCATGGAAAGCGAAACACCAACAAGACGACCCAGAATGATGGATTAAGTGCCTTGCAAATCTTTATGATTATCCAAACATTTGTGTTCGTACTTTCTTGTGTCCAGATGGTGCTAGTCAAGAAGAAAATCAACAAAACAGAAAACTCAACCCAGTTTTTGAAATGTATCTACGGCTTGTTTTCTCATGTTTCTGATTTGCTGTTTTGTTTCCGAGAAGTTGTGTTTGTAGTGATGTCTCCTAATCCGTATTGCAGCTGAATAAATGTTACCTGTCTTTCATGGCTATTCTGGTAAGGCCCCTCAGAATGGAAATCACATTGGCGTGAGCTGGTGTGTTTCCCAGGGAGGTTCGGAAGGACAGGTGATAGGAGATGCCACCTTCCATAAACAGCAGGTCAGCTGGCAGACCCAGGGTCAGGCATGGAAGGGGCGCACATGAGCTTTAGTGACAAGGAAAGGATGTCTTTAAGGGAAAGAGTGACCTGAGCCCCTGTTTCTGTTTGTTTCGTGTGCTCATGGCTCTTGATACAAACTCATGTTCCTTTCTAATCCAAAGACTCTGGGTGGGAATCTTGAACGACTCCAGCAGAGTCCCATTTCTTTGTTTTCTGTGGTGTAGCTGATCCAGGGTGGGGCTGTCTGCATTGCGACTCTCTGGGCTCACACAGGCATCGGGTTGTGTCGCTTTCTGCCACCCAGAGTCCTGTCCAGTAGTAAGAGGCCAACTCTCCCCTGTCCTAAAGCCTCTGTGGCTTGTCCCTGCCACCTTGGTATCCTGAGGCAGAGAGAGGAACCCCATCCCTAAATTCCAGACTCTACATACATAGGGCAGAGTGGAGATCTAGATCTTGCTTCCCCCTAAAACTGAGGACTTTATTCTCAAATTACCCACTTCTTTCAGGATTGTTGGACCACGTTAGGGATATAGGACCGAGGCATAGAATGGCCAGGCAGTCTACAGGCCCCTGGAACAAGAATTCCCCTCTCTCCCAGAGCCTTGCAGTCTGCCTGTGCAAACCCAAGCTCGGGGGTTCGGAGAGAGGACTCAGAATCCTCACCCTCTCTGTGGGAGAGGGCCAGCCCCACTCACCCACTCCTCGACCCCAGATGCTCCCCAAGGAGAAAGAACTTTGTATTTCTGAATCAGCCCTTTTGCTGGACACCGGATTCCCAGCACAGCATGGTGTGTGGTCAGCAGAACTCATCACAGAGGAGTCTTGTGAGTGCCATGGCACCTGATCCTTCCGTCAGAACAGGGCACAGATAAGACCACCGGCTTGACTGTCTCAGAGGTCAGCCTGGTGGACCAAAAGCTAACCCTGTGAGTCACAAGTCCTGCTTTGCACATTCTTAGGCAAAAGGGTCCCAAGCTGCTGGCTGAATGGCCTAAGCTCTGGAATGGCCCGTTTCCCCTTGTGTGTAACTTCCAGCTTTAACAAGTGTGTCTCCTAGAGAAGCGGGGCCTTCTCAGATCTTCCACAGCTCCACCCCAGTGCCATTCCGCAGGAGTCCTGGGCTCAGGGCCCACCTCAGCCTCATAACACATGTGTGCATGGGCCTGCTTAAGAGCCATGTTCTTGGAAGCTTCTATACCCACAGGGATGCCAATACTTTGAACATCTGTTTTGATTGCTGGTTTGAAATATACTTCTGGTTTTTTTGTTTTGTTTGTTTTTTTAGTGGAAGGCCTTGATTTGGGAAACATCTTTAAAAAGCAAGCACGCCTGGGTTTCTTTTCCGTGCTCAGGAGCAAATGTATTTGATTTGTAATCCATGAGCTCGGCTTTGGGGCCTGCTGCCTTCTCCCTTAGCCCTGAGGTCATCGGGCCCCAGTGAGTACGTCAGCAGGCCACCAACAAAGCCCAGTGCCTTTGCTGGAGTAAGACTGTGCTGACTCATCTGTCCAGAGCAGACTCTCAGTCAGCAGGTTCTCCTGGGAGCGCCCCGACCCCTGCCTCCCACTCTGATCTGCTTGCACACACTCCAAGCATAGGCTTCAGCTTGGCCATGTTACCAGGGTTACTTTACCAAGCCAGGTTAGCGTCCCAGGAGGACACATCCACGGGACCCAGTGGTGCAGGGAGATGTGTGTGTAGTAACGCACATCTCTTGTCCATTCTAATAGCCACCCCACCCCCAAAGTAAACTTTAAACATCTTCTTCTACCACACAGCTGTCTTTGCTGGTGCGCCTGTGCAGAACTCCTGCTCCCCGCCCCGCCTATGAGCTGCCGATGGGAGTACAGTTCTTCAGGCACCAAGATGTAGTCCTGGCATCTGAAGATTGTGCCAGTGTGAGGTGGCTCCAGGCTGGGCTCGAGGAACAAGCAAAACAAACACAGAGGAACAAAGGGATGGTTAAAGAACTCATTTCTAACTCATTATCTGTCCATAGATGGCCCCAAAATGTTTCCTTGAAATTAACATTTAGGTACCTAATGCCTTATTTAAATTCTGTCCATTCCCCCACAACTGCAGCTGATGCTGGATTTTACAATCCTAATAAATCCGTATAAAAGACACACAATCCAGACATTCTAACTATAAGCCATATACCTAGACTGGCCATATCTAGAGCTACACTAACTTATTCCCCACTATTAGACCCCGTTACTTGATGCTTCTCCTGGTACCTGGTTCTTGTCTATGGCAGCTTCCTCCTCCACCATCTTCTCTTCCTCCTCCCCCCCCCCACCCCTGTCCTGTCCCAACCTTCAACTCCCTCTTGAGCTTCTAAGCCCCGCCTTTCCCCTCCACTGCCCAATCGGAGGCTCTCACCTTTTATTGACAGTAAAATTGGGGAGGAGAAGGTTCACGTGGCATCTCTTCAGTGTGTGATGGTCTGGGCACCGCTTCCAGTGTTAGCATTAGGATACAAGCAGCACCAGGCCAACCCACCAGGTCTAGCCCTCCTTCGAAGAATCTAGTGTGAGGTAGAAGCATTTGCAGCCCAAGTAAAACTAAAATCTGAAACAGGGGCACCATTCTCCTTACCTCACCTCACCTGGGCCAGGGAACAGGCGTTGTTGCTCTGAGGGAGCCCGCATTTGCTTTCAATACTCGCCTAAGCGGTGGCAGCTTTGATCTAATCCCTGAACCCTTCTGGACACCTCAGGAAGCTGTCTCTAACTTTCCTCTCAGCAGAGTTGAAGCCCACAGAGCTCTCTTGTGGTTTCACCTTCAGTTGCTCTCCTGAATTTGGAGAACCTAAGATACAGTTTCAGAGACGGATCTCCTAATGACACGGCAATGACCCAAGTAATGACCCCCAGGCAGGAAGATGGCTCCTGAGCTAGAGACCAGTGTACGGAACACCACACAGCACCAGGAAATGGGGCAAAGGGTGGGCAGCAGGGATGCTCATCCAGTGGGAACCAGGTCCCATTTGCCACAAATCAGCTTTAAGCTGGGGGGTCTAACATCCAGGAAGGAGCTTGCATCCTCTGTAAGGAGGTGCTTTAAAAGGATCTAACACTCAGATTGTGCTCACTGCAAGGAGTTCCAGTCAATCTTTGAGCAAGGAAAGCATCTGCCGTGTGGGTGGGGATCTCACATCCTTGGGGAACATCCGGCTTCTCTGGCCTTCAGAGTCTCATGCTCCTTATGGATTAGGGTTCATTCATGTGCCTTCCTCAGAGCTTTGTATTTCAAGCCTGCCATCTGCCCTTGACTTCCTGGTGGAGAAGGTGAGGTTGGTAAGAGCCCACAATTTGCTCAGTGCAAACATGGCCTTTGCTGATTTGAACAGAGTTCTTTGGGTTTCCTTATTCCACCAAGAATTCAAGTCTGTAAAAGAAATTACTAAAAACGATTTCTTTCCAAAATCGAAAACAGATTTCCTGAATGTTGTTCTTTCCTTGGGACATATGCAAAAACATTTCCTCCCTTTTAGGGTGGTTTATCTTTAAAACCCAAAGCCAGGGTCTGTTAGATACATGTTGAAAACCCAGGGTTCTGTGAGTTGATGCTGACTAAGCCATCCACGGTCCTCGTCTTTACTGTCTCCCTGCCACTGCCCAGATTCGGCCCAGGTTTCCTCATCGAAAGGGGTGTGCTTAGTGCTAACACATGTGTGGCAGTGGGAAAGGCCAACACAGCCCCCTGCTCTTCTCTGTGCCAAGTTAAACAGCTGAAGGCAAGTTTCACAGACATGCTTGGTAAATGGTTCTAAATTTTTTCCCAAGTGATAGAAATATAGCGTTCTTCCACCGTATAGAGATTACCACTCTCCTGGACGGCGTCTGTAACCTCTTTACAACATTTCAGAGCTATTTGTAAAAATTCATGAATTGTACTGTTTAGCCATCCTCCTGATGTGTCAGACAGAATATATTTCTGAATGACAAACTGCATTATTTCCGTAAGAATAAAAGCAGGTTTATAACCCAGGAAACTTTCTTAAATCCAATATATCCTCTCCAAAAAAAAAAAAGTTTTGAAAATTTCTAAGAGTTAATTTATCCATTCCTAAACAACAAACACATTCTACGTTGGGGTGGCCCTTTGCAAAACCTGAGGGGATACCACAACGTTGGGCATAGTGTGGCACTGTGGGAAGGGCTTAATATTCTCCACATACAACCATTACTGGTGTCCCAGGGAACTTGGCATGTCAATCCCAGAGTCTGCTTTATGTACAGAGTCTCCTGCCGCCTTTCCCCACACTGCCAGCCTCCTACACTGCCAGGCTTGACTTAAAGAGACATCATTGATTTGTCACCTCAGAATGTTGTCCTGTCGCACCACTTGTGTTCCTAGATCTATTGATGGGTCATAGTCAGGAACGCCCTCCATGTGTTCTGTGTTTGCTCAGTCCGTGTTTTGTCTTTTTCTTCTGTTGTTTTTTTTTTTCACTCCAGCAAAGTCTATTAGCAGAGACATGGGCCAGGGAAGAGCAGAAGGACACAGACAGGTGTGGGATCTCATCCTCAGAGTGCAGAACTTTGCTCTGAATCTCAGCTGTCCCTCCAGCAAGCAATGGGACTAAGACAAAGCTCTCCCTTTCAAGTTGGCATGGCGGTCAACTTGGAAATCAGGTTCCACAAGCCTTCATAACAAAGGATCCAGGCTCCTCCAACTGGGTCTCCACTCAGCCCCTGAGGAAAGTCTGACAGTATTAAGTTCTACTCATCCCCAAGACCCCCAAGTGGTCCTCACCATGGATAGATGTTGTAGCTATCTGTTCTTAAGAAACCAAAGCACTTTAGTGAGTCATACATCCCATGATACTTATGGTGTGTGTCCCCTGAGAGGTGGAAGGGGCTTGGGCTAGGTCTCATTCGAGGAGCAACCAGAGCTAGGAGGAAAAGCCTGGAGCCGGGAAGCAGGGAGCTGGGGCCATATCTGCACCACCACGAGCTGTGAACCTTGGGTGGGTCACTGCATTTCACTGGGCCCCCTGTAGACGGTTGTAGGAAGGTCATAAAAGCTACCCTCCTAGGATCACAGAAAAGGAAGGAAATAGGGTAACTGGTGGGACGTGCTCTGAAGAAATCAGAAACCCTCTCCAGAGGTAAGGGAGGATCATCTGTAGACGAAGAAGTTGACATGCATAGTCACTGCCTGGCCAGGTTCACAGAACAGTCTCACAGCAGAACTGGGGCATGAGCCCAGCCACCTGGACTGTCCCTGTTAGAGCACCTTTCACCCAGGGTGTGTACATGAACATGTGCTGCTCCTGTGGGCCAGTGTGTGCACATACGTGGGTGTGTTTGTACAGGGGCTGTGCAACACAGATGAACGTAGCATGGAAACTCCGAGTCCTAATTCCCCTTTTACAGTAGACCTATCTGTGGCCTGGGGCACACCACCAACTCTTCTGGACCTCGGATTTTCTAAGTTGTATATGGAGGACATTGTGTGGTTCTTCCAGCTTTGGCTATGAGAGCCCATAACGGGTGATGTATGTATGTATATAGCGATATGCTTATCTGTAGAAACGGGCCCATTGGGAAACTGGAGACAAGGCCTGCCCGAGTGCATTGATTTGCATCAGAATCGGCAACGCCACAAGTCCATAAGCCTTCATTTTCAGACTCGATGGGATGGTGGCATTTGCCGTCATTGTTTCAAATTCACTGTCGAACTGGGTAGAGGATTGGTGCTGTTTTCAAAACGAAGTTCTTAGCTCACAAGTGTTTGCTGTTAACTTTTTAAAACACGAGTCGTTTGTTCAATAGTCAAAATTTTAACTCTTCTGCCTCGGGCAGGTCCCCAACAGCCTGTTTTGCAGGCTGGGTTTTGTGTATGGGCTTTTACATAACTATATAAAAGTTAGCTGTTGGCTTGATCACGGTAAATAGGAACAGATTGTCTGGAGAACAGTCCAGAGAAGAATTGAATTCTATAGTTCTCGTCAACTGGTGACATGAAACCATTAAACTGTGTGCGGTTCCCTGGTGTGAAGATGTTGTTCGCTGGCTACGGTCTCTGACTTTGTGGCATATGAGGTATAAAATGTTGTAAAAAAAAAAAATCTGGTGTTTAAAAGAATCAAACTATGGTGGCATTAAATGTTCACTTTTATTCTACCCAGAGTCGTGCTTCCTTCTCTACCCAGTAGGTCTTTTTATACTCAAGGGGACTGGCATTCAAGGACTAAGGTGGGTCACTGTACTAAAGCCCTACCCTAGCCTAAGGGACTCTAGGCCCAATGGCGCCTCTGGGGCTCACCTATCTAGTCTCCTTATGGGTCTATACTATACAAGTCAGAGACCCGGGCAGGGATGGATGGAGGTGAGGGCTGTCACAGAATCTCGGAAATGGTCCTCTGTCCCTTGTCGCAGAGAGTCAGCTAGCACGGCGTTAGAGTCTCCCTCAGTTCCGTATTTCTAGTGCCACACCAGACCAGGGTGTGTGCGGTGGGATTGCATGTGGCTTGAGCCTGGCCACCAAACAAACACCGCTCTTGCTTCTGCCCAGGAATACGCTGCATCCCTATCGCTGCTGACAACTTCTTAGACAAAACCTCCCTGAGCTTCCTATGGGTCGTTACAGAAGAACCCATGGTTTCAAGGAAAAAAATCAGGGTTTTTAGTGGTAACATCTTCTCTAGAAGCTCAAGGAGTGATGCTGTGTGCCGATCACTCCCTTGGGAGAACAGAGAACGCAGGTCATGGAGGGGATTGCCCAGTCCTCTCGTTCCACCATTAAGACCCCCATCTCTCAGTTCCACAGGGGTGAGGGGTGGCCTCTCATCTCAGCTTGTCTTCAGTTCACATCGGGGGGTTGATGAGGAAAATGGCTGTGGTCACCGGAGCAAGTTGTCTTTGTCTCTTGTACCGACATGGTCTCTGGGATTGGTATCCATAGTGTGTGTGTGTGTGTGTGTGTGTGTGTGTGTGTGTGTGTGTGTGTGTATGTAACTTTAATTTTTCAAAGCTCTCTCTTAATGATGGTTCTTAAACTCTTTCACCTCCCTTTTAGCCTACCACCCACCAGAGGTAGTGGGAAAGAAAGGATGGTGGGGGCAAGTAGACCTGTTTACCTGTTTAGAAATGGTTCTTTGGAGCAAATCCCATCTGAGTCGTCAGGAAACCAGCAGTTCAGTTCACAGGTCAGCTCACAGATCAGCAGTGGCAGCTCGATCCACGTGTCAGTATTTCACGGATACACCAGCAAGTCCAGTTTGGTAGAATCAGGATTGCAAATAGGAATCAGCACCAGGGGCACAATGTAGCAAAGACAGCCAGGTCTCAGGCTCTGCTCGAGTCAGCAGGAGGGACCAGCGGGGACACCAGGAGAGAAGTTCTTGACTGTGCCTCTCTCAGGAGAGTGAAGACGTGAGACCCACAAGTGTAGTACAGCTAGTTCTAACAGCAAGCCAAGCTCCCCCTCACTCCCACTCCGTGGAGTCCTTTTTATACTCTCTCCAAACATCATATGTCCTCCACGTGTCCTGCCTCAGCTTACATCATCCTGCCAATCAGCGTGAGTCTGCAGAAGTGGCAAGAAACTGCAGCACACCGCCAGAGGGTTTTTGATGCGGGTTTTCTCCACGGTGTCAGGACAAATGCAGCTCAACTACGAAACGTAAGGCGGACTAATACATACATGCGTGTCTTTATCGAAGAATCCTTCATCACGTGTCCTTTCAAGTGTTTGCTTTAGCAGAACATCCTTTCACCTGTGTTTGCTTCAGTGCAATGTTCCTTCTTGGGTCTGCTTTAGTCATTCACCTGTGTCCACTTCAGGAAAACACCTCTTTACGCGTTTGCCTCAGCAAAACGCCATCCAACACAACAGACTTTCCAAAGAAGCCTTGGGTTTCCAATTCATATGTGTCTGTGTGTCTATGTCTGTGTGTTTGTGTGTGTGTGTCTCTGTGTGTTTGTGTGCCTGTTTTTATGTGTCTTGTCTGTGTCTGTGTATGGGGTACATGTGTGTGACCTCAATGTGGAAGCCAGAGGTCAACCTTAAATGGTGTTTACTTTTTGAGTCACGATTTCTTTTTGTTTTGTTTTGTTTTTTGTTTTGTTTTGTTTTGGCCTAGAACTTGCTGGTTAGACTAGCCCATCCAGCAAGCCGTGGGAATCCACCTGCCTCCACCTCCCCATTGCTCCCTTTATAAGCACATACCACCACACCTGGCTCTTTTAAAGCGTGGGTTGGTTCTGGGGGTCAGACAGGTTCTCACGCCTGTGTGGCCAGCACTTTACTGACCGGCCATCTATCTCTCCAGCCTCCTTCCATTTGTTTCCTGTGTGTGACCATGAATCTGTCAGAAGCAACCTAGGGAAGAACGGTTTATTTTAGCTCATGGTCTGTCCAGGGCAGGGTCTAAGAGGACAGTATCTGTTTATTAATTTTCTGCTGTGTTGACAGCAATATGCATCATTTATAAACAGTAGAAACACAAAAGCACTGTTGCGAGGTCAGATAGTTACTGTACTATGGAGCGGGGAGGGCACAGAAGCAAGAGGGAGACAGGTTTCCTGAGGAAGGACTCCTGGGCCTCTGGTCTCCACACATGCAAGGGAACCTTCCACAAGGTTCCCTAAGAGTGCCAGGTTGGGGACCAAGCCCTTATCTCACAGACCTAGGAGTGGCACTTAATATCTAAACTCCGGCAGCAGCGAAACCTGAAGGTTCTCTGTAGGGACTTCAGGCATGTAGACAGGGTTAGGTCAGGGTCAGGATTATGGTTAGGATTTGGTTTAAGTTTAAGGTTGGGTTTACAATTATGGCTAGGGTTAGGGTCAGGGTCAGGGGTCAGGGTTAGTGTTAGGGTCAGGGTCAGTGTCAGGGTTAGGGTCAGGGTTAGGGTTGGCTTTTGCTTTGTGATTATGTTAAGGTTAGGGTCAGGGTCAGAGTTAAGATTAGGATTTGTGTTTGGTTAGGGTTAGAGTTTGGATTAGGATTAGATTTTCTGTTAGAGTTACCATTAAGGGTGGTTAAGATTTGGGTTAAGGTTGGGGTTAGGGCTTTGTTTTGGATCAGGGTTAGGGTTAGGGTTGGCTTTTGCTTTGTGTTTATATTAAGGTTAGGGTTAGGGTTAGGGTTAGGGTTAGGGCTTTGTTTTAGATTAGGGTTAAGGTTAGGGTTAGGGTTAGGGCTTTGTTTTCGATTAGGGTTAGGGTTAGGGTTAAGGTTAGGGTTAGGGGTTAGGGGTTAGGGTTAGGGTCTGGGTTAGGGTTAGGGTTAAGGTTAGGGTTAGGGCTTTGTTTTGGATTAGGGTTAGGGTTAGGGTCTTGGTTAGGGTTAGGGTTAGGGTTAGGGTCAGGGTCAGGGTCAGGGTCTGGGTCTGGGTCAGGGTTAGGGTCAAGGTCAGGGTCAGGGTCAGGGTTAGGGCTTTGTTTTGGATTAGGGTTAGGGTCAGGGTCAGGGTCAGGGTCAGGGTTAGGGCTTTGTTTTGGATTAGGGTTAGGGTCAGGGTCAGGGTTAGGGCTCTTGCACCAATGCTTACCGATGCTAACTCCTGCTATCAATCTGGAGTCAAGGGTTCTAGGTCCTGTCTTCAGAGCCATTTCTAAAGAGTGGCTCAAAGTTAGCACGGTTATTTGTTTTGTTTGGTTGAGTCACACTGTAAAGCCACTGTTCTTCCCGGTTAAGCTCCAAGCTGGAGAGAACCTTCGGGACCTGCTCAAGGTCTACCTGTTCCTTCTACCCTGCTTGTCCTCCTAACCCCGCTTGTCCCAGTGGCTGAGTGACAGGACGCGATAGAGTTACACATCCTCACCTCCTCACCACACGAGATGGGTCCCACCTTTCTGTTTTCCTCAACAGCATGAAAAAACATGACCTCATACTTTGTATGATAAGTTGTGGCCTTTACCCCTGGTGCCAATTCGCATCCGTCTGTCCGAGAACAGAAAGGGTAGCTCTTCACTCAAGGAATAAACCTGGGGTTCCCTGAGGTAGAAGGAAGGTGTTTGGGGAAACAAGGTGAGGTGAGTATGCTCTGCCCCAGCTTGGGACCTCATCTCTGGGTCCCCACCAAGCAGACAGAAATGGCAGCATTGAGTGGACAGGGTTATAGGCACCCAGGTAAACATTGCTAGTGTTTGCCTCGGCTCACTTTAGAATGTTCCACCCTACGCACATGCAGTTTCAAATCAATATTTGGTGCAAACCTGAGAGAGAATGAAGAGGTGTGGGAGTCCCTTGTGTGGCAACATCCAAGTCTGATGAGCAAAGGCAGTCCTAGGATTGTTGCTGCTCCTGAGAAGGGATGTTCTGACTCTTGGGGGAGGAGAAGAGTCCTGCCTAAGAAGTTTGGCCTGGGTTGAGTCTATTACTACTCTCCGAGAAATATGGATTTATCATCACCAAAGTTTTCCACCACCCCTGGGTTCCTGTGTTGTGAATTTCCCCTTCTAGAATCCTGAAATGCTGACGTAGGTGAAACTCCTCATTCTTATTTGACCCCCTCTCTCCCTGGGCATGACCAGTGGTCAGGGATGGAGAGTACACCCCCTTATACTGACCTCCTATCCCTTGCCACCTATTCAACATCAGGGTTACAGGCTTGACATGGGGTGTAGGACTGCTTTATGAAACATTTGAAAAGGAAGTGTGTATGTCAGAGCCACAAGAGCTGGAGAAGCCACAGCTTCAGAAACCTCGGGGCTTCCTATAACACAGAAAGGCCATTCATGCCAGTTCTAACCCCAGATAACTGTTTTCCTAGCCATGGGAATGACTAAGACTCAGGGGGCTCTGGGAGGAGAAAGAGCATTGGTTTCTGTGACAGAGTGTTTGCAGTCATCAGTGGTATGACGCCCCCAATCCCTGTTGCCTCCATCTTTGTCTGTCTCAGGGTTGGGGACAATCTCCTGCTGTCATTTTCTTTATTTGTGCGCTGCTGGAGATGGAGGCCTAGACCTTGCCCAGGATAAGCACCTGTTTGGTCACTGACTGGCATCCCAGCCTCTGGGCCATGGCCTGTCCCTGACTAAGTCTATTTATTAAGTGCAGAGCCACTGTCTCCCTGCTCTGTACATATGCATTCTATTGGTTGTGCTTCTCTGGGGACCCTTGACTAATACAGGACTTCCCTTCCCTGACAGTGAACCTGCTCTTTCTGTAGTAAAAACTCCCCCTGGGAGAGCCCAGAAAGGAAGGGGGGACAAAAGGAGAGCCCTCATTAGGACCCTCCACCTGCATGGCCACTGCACGGCCCCTAATTACTGCACCTGAATTGCTCTTTTGCTTGCAAAGGAGGGTGTCTCTAAGGTCCTTATTAAAACCCACGAAGCTTCTTAAGAATAGCGAAGTGAAAACGCAGGAGCCCTGTTTGAGCTGACAGGAGCATAAATAGGTCCTGAGGGCAGCTGATCCCCAGTCATATCCTGCCTGGCCCGGCTTCAGCTGACCTGTGCCTTTGAGGGAAGACTTATGAGGGGGTGAGGGGGACTCTGGGGTGGAGGCTCTGACTTGCTCAGTCTTTGATCCTGAGCTTTGGCGCCTAGAAGTGCTAGCTGGAGCTAGTGAAGGGAGAGTGAGAGGGAGGGAGGGGGATGAGAGGGAGGGAGGGAGGGGGTGGGAGGGAGCTTTGGAAACAGCAGGAGGGGGATGTGCTTTCACTCATTGCTCAAGGGTTAGCGATCCCTGCAGTGTGTCAGACAATATCCCGGAAGTGAAGAATCAACAGTGAATGAATGGGACAGACACTGTTCAAACTCTTATTGGGCCGAAGAAGTTTTCGGTTCCTACCCCTGGGTGAGGCACAGCGGTGATGACAAAGCCCTGCGTTTGGCCACCTTGGCTTACCCCCTTAGCAATCCCCTGCCATCATGTGGACTGGGTGTCACCTGTCCCCTACTGGCCTGAGAGTATCTCAGAGGCAGGGTCATTCTTCAAATACTCATAGAGACTCATCTGGTGTCCACCGCTTAAAGAATATGTATCCACTGATGACCTGCTCGGAGCCCCTTGGAGTCAATACCTGTGGTGACTGAGGGGGAAGACCCAGGCTCCTTCTCCAAAGGCCTGGAGCCATGGAGGAGAGTGCTAAATAAGAAACAGCAATTTCATGGGCTCATTTCCAGGGGTGGGGCAGGGGCCCAGCAGCACAGAGGGCGTGGAGGACAGGTCTGGGAGAAGGGATGAAGCTTCCCAAGCATGTGGAGGAAGAGACAGGCCTATAGGGACTGGAGGAAGCTATCAAAGGGTGAGAGACGGAGCCATGGTGTAGAGGAGAGCAGTCAAACTGGAGGTTCCAATAGACTGAAGAGGTTTTACCCTCAATCCTATGGTAGACAGGATGGGCTGTGGCTGCTTTCCTAGCATCCACGAAGCCCTGAGTTCCACTCACAGCACCACAGAAACCAGGCATGGTGCTATGTGCCTGAAACCCCATTCCTCCCAGGTGTAGGCAGAAAGAACTTCAGGTCATCGTTGGGTACACAGTGAGTCCACATCCACCTTCAGCTACACGAGACCTTGTCTCAAAGAAATGAACAAATAAAGCCCCTGAGATATAAAATCACAAGTGGTCCAGTGGGAAGGAGCTGAGACTCAACTCCTCAGAGCATGGAGGTGATTTCTCCAAGGTTGCAAGTGTTTGGCAGAGATGGGACAAGGTATCACAGGACCTCCTTACTCCTCCTGTATCCCCGAGCCCCTATTCCTCAGTACCCTGCACTTTCATTTCTCCCCAAAGAATTTGCATCAATTCCCTGGGCTAAGCCTTGGCCATTTGGCTCATCTGGAGTCCTTGACTGGCCCGTAGGAAACCCCATGGAACTTGAAGCAGCCCAGCAACTTATTCAAAAAGTTGAGGGGAAAAGATGTCTTTTATTTGTAACTTTTCTATAATTTTGAGGATTTAAAAAAAGTATCCAAATAGATAGAGGGGTCAGTGTGAGTCTGTTCACTTGTCAATTTTTATTTTTATTTCTTCACGGTCATCTGGGAAGAGGGGACTTCAGTTGGGAAAATGCCTCCATTAAACTGGCTTGTAGGCTTGGGGCATTCTCTTGATTGATGATTGGTGTGAGAGGGCCCAGCTCACTGAAGGTGGTGATACCCATGGGGAGGTAAGTGGTTCTGGGTTGTGTAATAAGACAAGCTGAGGAAACCATGGAGAACAAGCCAGACTGAAATGTCCCCTCTATGGTCTCTGCTTTGTTCTGCCTCCAGGTTCCCACCTTGAGTTCTGCCTTGACTTCCCTTCAATATGAACTATAAGAAGAAATAAACCTGTTCCTCTCTGAGATGTTTTTGGTTAGTGCTTTTCACAGATACACAGAAGTAAATAATGCAGTCTAATATAGTTTATTGGGCTTTCATTCTTTAAAAAGGCAGTGCAGAAATGGATTTACCTGTAGTGCCGGGGCTGGAAGTCCAGGATGAAGGCGTTGGTTGGTCTGGGCTCCTCTCACGCTGCACTCACTGGCAGTGGCCATCTCCTTATTGTCTTGTCACACTGTCCTTTCTCACAACATTCAGTGTTTGTGCTCAGGCCTTTACTGCTTAGAAGGATACCCTCCAGATTGGAGAGGGCCCATGCTATTAGCCCAGATTGCATTTAAACGTTAAAAGTCCCTTCTCCCAGCAAAGTTAAACCTGGAAGAATCTATGGTTAGTGCTTCAACAAATGAATTTAGAAGGGGACAAAGTTCAATCCAGTTCTTCATTTGACCCTTCACCTGCCGCTTGTAAGTCAGGTACCCCTTCCTTTTGGGGGCCTCCAGTGAGGACCCTCTATAAGAGAGAGTGGCAGTTTGAATGATAAATGTCCTCATAGTATATAGCATTTGAATGCTTGCCTCCCAGTTGGTGGCCCTGTTTGGAGAGGCTTTGGAAGTGTGGCCTGTCACTGGAGGTTCTGAGAGTTTGAAGACTTGAGCCATTTTGTGTTTCTCTCTCTTTCCTGGTTGTGTTTTGGGATGTGACCTCGGGTGCCTGCTACCAGATGTCCCCATTTTGATAAAACCAAAAACCTGAAAATGGCTTTGGTCATGTACTGGCTGGTTTTGTGCATCAACCTGTTGTAAGCTAGAGCCATCAGAGAGGAAGGAGCCTCAGTTGAGGAAACGCCTCCATGAGATCCAGCTGTAAGGCTTCTTGTCAATTACTGGTCAATGGAGGAGGGCCCAGCCCATTGTGGTTGGTGCCATCCCTGGACTAGTGTTTCTGGGTCCTATAAGAAGACAGCTTGAGTAAGCCATTAGAAGCAAGCCAGTAAGTAGCACTCCTTTTTGGCTTCTGCGTCAGCTCCGGCCTCTAGGATCCTGCCCTGTTTGAGTTCCTGTTCTGACTTCCTTCAACAACGAACAGCAATATGGAAGTGTAAGCTAAATAAACCCTTTCCTCTCGAACTTGCTTTTCGGTCATGGTGTTTCATTGCAGCAATGGAAACCCTAACTAAGACAGCCATGATATTTAGCTCAGTAATAGAAACAACTAACACAGCTGCAACTGTCCTTGTCCTGGGGGTAGGGGAGACACCCACCCATTATGGGTCACCCTCAGTGCTTTCTCTTTCCCATGACAGGATGTGCATCCACAGCTACACAGGAAACTCTGGATGGTCAGAGAACTGTATGCTTCCCCGGTTTCTAGTGCTTCATCCTGCGGAGGACAGATCTTCAAGGTCCTCTTCAATGGCTGATTCATTCACCTGCCAGGGAACAGAAAGAAATCTTTGATGCAAACCAGGGGCTGGCAAGATGGCTCAGAGGGCACTTGCTGCTAAGACTGACAACCTGAGTCTGATCCCCAGAAACCTACTCCTGCAAAGAACTGACTCCTGCAGGGTGTCCTGTAGCCTTTCCTTTTGTTTTGTTTATGCACACGTACACTTGTACATACAGAGTAAATGTTGTAAAGTGGATAAAAAATAAATTTTGGGGGAAAAAAGTAACATAAAAGAGAAAACCAAAGAACTGGATATTGTTTGATTTTTAACGTTAATTAAAAATATGTGTTCTGCATGTAGAACATAAACCCGCAGTGAAGTTCCCTGACTGTGTGCGGGCAGTGCAACTTTTGTTAGCTTCCTTTCGCTTTTTCCCCTTCTTTTCTCCTTTATTTGCTTGCTTTGAGGGTCTTGTTTATTTCATTTTGCTTTCTCAGTTTTGCAATGTGCAATGTGCTGGGGTCAGTGTTCCTCAAACCAACCGTGTGTCACATGGTACAGAATTTACAAGGGGGTCCCTCCAAACCCAGGCTCATGGTGTAGCACACAGTAGGACAACTTTTAGGAGCTGGTTCTCTTGTCCCACACATGTTTTCCAGGAATGGAATTCAGGTCATCAGACTTATCTGGAAGGTAACTTTACTGACTGAGCCATCTCACAAACTCAGGCTCTACCTTCTCTGACAGTGCCTTCTAACCTGTAACACCATGTTGCCCCGTACAGATGCATTCAAATCCTGACAGCTCTTAGAGAAGTATTTGCTGGGCAGACTTGTTATGGTCACAGAGTTTACCTGTTCACCACCCAGTCATGCTCACACACACACACACACACACACACACACACACACACACATACACATACACACGTACCCGGGGCACTGTTTCCTGTGTTGACAAAGAAAACCTCCCAGGAAGGCCCAGAGCATAAATAAAGCAATCAGAGTGGCTGATCCTTGGAAAAAGTCATTCCAATTCACTGGTGGTGGGTCATGCTTCTTAACTCAGCCACAGGGAAATCCCAATTCAAGCAGAAGCAATTCTGTCTTCATTATTCTGCAATTCGGTGGGTGTCTACGGTAACACGAACATCCCTGTCTGAAAGGAGAAGACTGCTCGTGTCTTAATAACACGTGTGTCTTCCTGAAATGGCACATTAGCAACTGCCTTTCATTGCCCTGGAACCCAGCTCAGACCCCCTGCGGAGGCTCTTAAGGCCCATTATTAATGCGGATCCCTTCGGGGGTTGTCATTTGGGATTCAATTTGCCATAAAAATCGTCCTGAGTGTCACCTTTGTAATCGGAGATCATGTGACCCATGAAACACATTGAACTGAGAGATGGATGGAGACAACGACAAATAGTCCCCCTCTGTACAGAGGCATCGGCCATTGTGTATGAAGTGAGCTTCACTGTGCCCTAGACAGGGAGGGGAGATGTCTTCCTCTCATGTTCCTTCAGCAGGAGCCTGCAGGGCCTCAGAGCACAGCCTTCCCAGTGAATATAACAACCCCAGCACAGCACAGTAGCCTAAAATAATCCCCTCCACTGGATTTTTAGTTGTGAAACCTCTGTGCTGTCTAGGCTGGCCTTAAAATCCCAGGCTCAAGCTATCCGTCCAACTCAGCCTCCCATGTAGCTGGGACTGCAGGTCATGCACCTGCCCAGGCTCCCCTGTTGGGTTATGGTGCTTTTCTCCTTTTGAACCAAAAACTCGTGAATATCCTAGAAAAAAAAATCTTATACTAACTCCCAATTTTACAAAGTAGGTTAGATGTCAAGTCTACTTCATTATTATGGAAGTCAAGTCTACAATAAATTCCATTTTACATCCATAAGAGTGACTACAATTGAGTAAATAAAACAAAACAAGACCCCAGAAAACAACAAGCCCTCTGGTAGGTGACATATGGCTATATTGACAGCTACTTAGGAATTGGGGCTATAGAGTTAAACTCCTGCTTCAAGCGAAACCAAGATAACCAACAAGTGTTGGCAATGACATGGAGGGATGAGAACCCTGGTACGTTGCTGGTATAGATCTAAAATAGTTCGACTGCTGTGCAAAGCAAAATGAAGATTCATCTAAAAAGGAAATGTGGCTTGACTGCATGGCCAGCTATCCCAGCTCTCAGTATTCGGTCGAAAGACCTGGAAACAGAAACTCACCTGGAATCCTTCTCAGTGCTCACCGCTCGCCGCAGTGCTTGTCACAACTGTCCCATGTCCACTGATGGGTGAGTGGACCTGGGGAACATGATGCATACATACAAGTGCTATTATATGGCCTGGAAATGAAACCATGACACGTGATACAACATGGCTGAACCCCCCAAGACACTGTGCTGAGTGAAAATAGGCAAGCGCAGGAAGACGAGCGTCGTCTGGATTCACTTCAGATGAGGTATAGCATGTGCAGTGCACAGGAAAACCAAAGTCCAGGGTGGGGGACATTTACTGTGTAGTGAGGCAGGGTTTCGCTTTGGAAACATGAAAGCATTTGGGGGAGAGGTGGTGGTGTGGTTAGGAACAATGTGAACGATCTACTTAGGAGTACTTTTTATTTATTCCTTGAAAGTTTCTTACACATATACAATTTATCTTAGTTGTATCTCCCAACTCTCTCTTCCAAACCATCTTAGTAGTCTCCCAACTCATCTCCCTCCCAATTTTATACCACTTATTATTACTATTGTTTATTGTTGTTGTTGTTGTTGTTGTTTTATCATCACTAACAACAACCCACTTAGTCCAATTAGAGCTACCCATATGCTCATGGGTATAGGATCACCCATTGGGGAATGAGCCACCTGCCAGTAGACACACCCAAAGGAAAGAGATTCTCTCCTCCAGCAGTTATCAACCATCAGTAGATCATCACCTGGGGTTGGGTCCTCCATGACTCTTTCCCCATTTGCACTGACATTTTTTTTTTTGGTTCTTTTTTTCGGAGCTGGGGACCGAACCCAGGGCCTTGCGCTTCCTAGGTAAGCGCTCTACCACTGAGCTAAATCCCCAGCCCCTGCACTGACATTTTTAACTCCCTATGTCAAAGTACATTCCAGAAAACAGAGGGAGCACAGAATACAGGAAGGCCAGGGAGTTACCCCAGAGTGCTGGAGAGATGGCTCAGTGGTTAAGAACATGTGTTGTTCTTGCAGAGGACCCCTGTTCAGCCACACCAGGCAGCTCACAATCACCTATAATTCCAGCTCGAGGAATTCTAATGCCTTCTTTTTGGCCTCAGTGGCACTTGCATGCATGTGCAGCACATACAGACAAGCATGCACATACCACATACACATAGATAAAACAATAACCTTTTAAATAAAAAAGTAACCCAAAATTTGGTAACAACAGGAAGTAGCTACCACTCTTAATCGTTAAAGAACCATATGTAGAAAGTAGTGCCACCAGGGTTAGGACCCTTCACATAGCTTGGAGTGCCAGCTGCTTGTCTGTTCTCTTGTTCACTCACTCTTACAATAGTGATCTTTCATCCACAGTCATTTTCCCACCATGTGATGGTGTATACTTTATGGTAGGTATGGACTGCAGCTGTGATGATGGAAGCCAGGGTCCTTGCATGCTAGGTGAGCACGTTACCACTGAGCTACACTCACTCCTAGCCCTGGCACATCCCATTCCCCCAGGCTAGGGTTTGTTAATAATAACTCTTTTGGCTCTTGCTCTTGTCTTCTTGCTCCCACTCTGTCCTCTCACCCACCCCCTCTCCATGTGCTCACGGTCAGCCTACTTCTCTCCTCTCCTCTCCTCTCCTCTCCTCTCCTCTCCTCTCCTCTCCTCTCCTCTCCTCTCCTCTCCTCTCCTCTCCTCTCCCCTCCCTTCCCCTCTTCTCTCTCTCTCTCTCTCTCTCTCTCTCTCTCTCTCTCTCCTCTCTCTGCCTTTCTCTGTTTCTACTAACATCTCAACTCCCCTTCCCATGCCCTGAATAAACTCTATTCTATACTATAAATAAATAAATAACTCACTCACTCCTCTGGAGTTAATGCTTTTAAATGCTTTCATTCTGCTATAACTGCCAAAAGATAGTTTTGCAGGGTATCATAGTCCATGAACCAGTTCATCATTGGAAAATCACTGTTTCTTCTGACTTGTGGTAATACAGATGAAAGTTACTCTATGAATCATCTGGCAACTGTTTGAAAGCAGACTTCATTTTCTCCTCTTAAAAATCTCTAAGATTTTTTCCTTTCTCGTTTTCTTTTTCGCTCATCATGCTTGGGGCTCACTAGACCCCTGAATTTGTGGGTTAATGCTTTTGTTGGATTGGAGGAATTTGCAACCTGGTGTGTTCAACTTGGTGTCTGTACTTGCACCCTTCTTTCTTGGTGTTCTTAGATCTTGTTTATATAACTCCCACATCTCATGTTTACTATACTTTCCACATGCTCCTTTCTCCCAACTAGGAATGACTTTTAAACTGTTTTCTGGTCCACACTTGTTTCTTTTTCTTTCCTGTTTCTTTCCTAACTAGGATATTCATTGCCACTTTTGATATCAGCAATAGTTTTTACCTCTAGACTCTGTATGGTTCATATTCAAATATAGCATGCCACTTAAAATGTTTAACATTTTATGAATTCTTTGAGAATTTCATGCATGCATATGATGTATCTGACCATGACACATACCCCACTTCCCTGCTTAACTTCCCATAGATCCACCTCTGCCATGTCTCCTCCTTGTTCCTACTTCAAGACTCCCCCTCCTTCCCACTGAGTTTGACTTGTGCTGCTCATGTGCTTGGATGTACGCCATCTGGAGCATGATAGATCTACCAGAAACCATTCTCAATGAAAACTAGCTCTCTCCCATCCTGTGGACATTCATTGTCAATAGTTCTTGAGCTCGGAGTGGATGCTCATGAGCCCCTCCCCACTTTATGATATGAAGTTATTCTCTAGTTTCCAGAATCCTATAGTTTAGTTATTTCCAGTATGTGAAAGTGTTTCTCCTGTCTGTTTTCTTGTCTCTCATTCAAGTTGCTTTTGCTCTTGAAAACCTGACTTCCATGGCAAGGCCATTTGGTAACCTTAAATAGTGACGTCAGAGCTTCCTGAGGCCTGGGTGGTAGCAAGCTTGTGTGAGGTTGTCTATCCATTTCTCCCAGAGCCCTGGGAAGCCTGCTGCTTTAGGGCAACTTTGAATCACTTTGAAGCATGAAGTCTCTGAATGAATCCAGCTTTGCCTGTCTAGACAGCAAGTTGGTACAGCCTGGCCCTTAGGTGCTAGTGGCACAGGTGTCCTTTGCCACCCCTGACTTTCATTCACTGTTCAGTTCATTTCTCCTTACAGTAAATGTCCAGCCGTGTGGGGTCTGAGTGCAATGTGGACAGGATCTCCTCTAGTCTGGCTGTCTCACAAGTTCAAGAACCGAATCAGAGATGCTGAACCTTTCCCAGAAGACATTCTGATGTCCAAGTTTGTAGCACTGACAAATGCCTTTGGACACAGTTTGGCACTCTGCCACCCGTCTAATCTCTCATCTTCTTTTTTTTTTTCTTTTCTTCGGAGCTGGGGACCGAACCCAGGGCCTTGTGCTCGCTAGGCAAGCGCTCTACCGCTGAGCTAAATCCCCAACCCCAATCTCTCATCTTCTTATCAGCCTAGATTTTCCTCCACTGCCTTTAGACCCCTGCAAGGTTTCAGAGATTACCTGTGTCCACCCTTTCATTGTTTTGATGAAAAGCTCCACTGCCGGACCACATGTTCTCCAACAGGAAGCCATGAAGTACAGAGCAGGTTTAACTCATAAACAGAGAGACACGGGGAAGGATAGAGGCAGAAGCTAAAGCCTCGCACAAGCAAGATAAGTATTTTTCCACAGAAAAATACGTAGCAAGGAAAAAGAAATCAAGGTTCTCTCATGTCTTTAATATCCTCAGAGAGATAATATACTGAGCTAAGATGAACAGGGCAACATTTTTTAAAACCACTAAACTAAAGTGTTTTCTCCTTTCCTTTTTAATCCTTTAGTGACTAAAGGATAAACAAGAATTCTTGTAAATCCACAGTGAGAGCGGTGGAATTAAAAGAGGCCCATAAAACCTGACAGTAAAATGGAGGCAATTTACCAGCGAGTTAAGCAAAAACACAGACGTGAAGAACAGCAGAGAAACAGAGCCACACGATCACGTCTTCGGAGTATTCACAGGCGTGATGTTTCCGAGGGACGACTTACAGTTTTAAGTCTACGTTTACTTGAAAAGAAAACGATTAATTTTAAAAATTAGTTTATTTGTGTAAGCATTTGCCCGCGTGTATGTGTGTGCACCACGTGAGTGCCTGGCACTCTCAATGGTCAGAAGAGGGCACCGTATCTCCTAGAACTGGAGTTGCAAACGGTTGTGAGCTGCTGTTGTAAATGCTGGGGATTGAACCTGGGTCCTCTGAAAGAGCAGCTGGTGCTCTTAACTGCTGAGCAATCTCTCCTGCCGCTACATTTACTATTAACATTTGTTTGCAATGGGCATAGAAAGTAGCAGGCTTCCCTGTGGTGTTTTTGTATGTACTTAGAGCGGAGCCCCCTCTCATGTCACATATATGCTATTAACCTCTCCCTACAGTCCCTCAAATCTCCATTTCCGCCTCTCATGGTCTCTTTTCTAGTGTTATAGCCTACAGTGACATTCTTGCATGCATGCATGCACACAGGGCCCTTTGGGACTGGGAAGCTGGTCCCCCTGGAGTATCAGGTTATGTTTATTCAGGGGTGCACTTTATTAAAGTTGAAAACAAAATTTCAGTAGCTCAGGGCCAGGACTAGGTCCAGGGTAGCAATGGAGAAGCCATTCTGATTCTGAGTAGAGGAGTTTCAAGAAGGTACGATGGAGGGAGGTACATCTGCAGCTCTGAGGGAGGAGGAAGAGGTGGGGAGGAGGCGGGAGGAGGGAGAGAGGTGGAGGAAGAGAGTAGAAGAGAGGAATGAGGCATCACGAGCGGCTGAGGGATGATGCTGGACCCTGTGAAACTCTGGGAATGAATGAGAGACTTAAAGTGTAATTCAGGGGATGAATAGATGTGTTCCTTAGGTCAAGGAGAAGGGAGATTCAGCAGCTGAGCAGAAGGGCAATGGAGGATCCGAGATTCTGAGGTGACCATAGAGGAGGAGAAGTGGCTGTTCAGAATTAGTGGTGAACATGCTGTGAGCGTCTTTACCCTGATGCTTACAGAGCCCCAGTGTTAAGGAGGCTTCTGGACTGGGTTTCTTCCATCAGCTTGATCTCTTATAGACCTCAGGGGAGAGGAGGGTCCAACGCCACCCAGAGGTTTCCTTCAGTGACTGCTTGCCCTGAGGATTTCAGTGTTTCACAGACAATGTCCAGAGTCCTGTCCCTGATGAACCCCAGTGAGCTCTGCTATGGGATCCTTGCCTTTACTCCTGACTGGCTAGACTAGGAGGGAATTTTCAAGACATCTGGCTCCTGTATGGAATTTCCCTCTCTCCCTGCAGCCAGTCTAACTGGGGGTCTGTGGTTTGCAGCCATCTGGCTCTGGCTTAGAGGAAGTCAGGTCTGGGTAGCCACCACGAATGGATTCCCAAACAGCTTCCTCCCCACACTCTTGGCATTCATGTGGCACAGCTATAAATTATGCCCGGCGTGTTCATTTTCAGTTTGAATGTGTTCTCATCCCAGAGGAGCGGCTAATGGCGTCAAGTTACTGACGTGAGAAAAGCCTGCCGCTACAATGACTACGGATTAATGAGAAGGCCTCACGGAGGCTGGGGCCGCAATCAATCCTCAGCCGCTGGCGACACGGATTTTAAATTGTGTTCTCTGACCGTTTCCCTCTTTGCCAAAATTATTTTGCTGCAATTTTATTGGGCAAATGTTTGCTTTTGCTTAAATGTTTGCTTTGTATTAAAACTGGGCCCATGCAGGGCGCCTTCACCCTCGAACACTGCTAGCTGGCAGAGAGGGATTTCAAAGCCCATCGGATTTTCTCTAGGAGGCGTGAAGACAAATCTCTTAATCCAGGATCATCAGTGACTGATAAATTTTACTCAGAAAGCTGGCGAACACAGCATTCTATCCACGGACTCTGCTCATGGGCCATGGAAGTTACTCCTGGACTTTTTCTTGGGGCCTTTCATTTCCCCAGTGAATTAAAGGGAAACGAACAATGCAACTTTCTCTTGGTCCCCCCTCTCTTGGTTCCCCACACCCACCATCTTTCCAAAATGTGGGAAGTTTATTTTTCATTTGATGAGAATGCCAGAGAGTGCACCGATGGGCCCTGGGGTGTTCTAAGAATCTGGATCTGAATGGCAAATTATTCTGGTTGGTTTCTGGAACTACAGAGTGTATATTTCATTGTATTCATTAAGTGTTCAATAACATAAAAATAAGTTTCAGGGCTGCTGTGGTGAATGGCACGGACCATTCCCCGCTTCTGCATCTATACCACTGCAAAGAGGCTGTAGCTGTTTCTACAGAGGTGGGAACACATCCACACCTTGACTCGAGGCTGGCATTCCCCTGTTGGGACTAAAGCCAATGGGATGAAAACAGGCTTGAAAAGCACTGATTCGCTGGGAGTTGACTGACTTACTGATCTTGGAACTCTCCTGGCATGTGGGCATAGATGTGTAACCAACTCCAGGCACTGTATCATCTAAAGTCGCTCTGATTCTGCAAGTGACCTACCAAGGACAGCAATGATTCACAACCAATTGGTCTTGGGACAAACCAGAAATGTCCGACTCAAACTGCTGACCTACAGCAGTATGAGCTAAAATGGAGTTCTGTTGAGCCTCTAAGTTCTGGGGTTGTTGGTTACACAGTGTAAGTTAACTGATGCAAGTTCTCTCAGTCTACACTTGGAGGTCATCTAAGTTTTATTTTGACTTTGTGTTCACGTTTCCTGAAAACATCAGAATCAATTAAAACATATTTGTTGAATTGGGTAGACGTGGCCTTTCAAAAGGCTGAGGTCAGGGTCTTCTCAGAGTTACTTAGCAAATCTGGCAGGGGGGGTAGGATCTGGTACATCTGACTTCAGGCTTCTCTCCTCACTTGTGGAACAGCCCTCAAATGCCCACCTATATGCTACTGTGGCTAGCTGAGACCGCATTGCCTTAGGGATGTGCTGGCTGCATGAGACCTGGGGCACGAGCAGAAGCACCCTCAGGAAAGGGTCCTAGAGCTCACGGGTGTGCATAAGACACCTACACACTTCACTGTTTCCATGGCACCAGATGGCTGGCAGGTGAGTCCCAGCCTCCTGGTGTCAGCCTTCTTTGCTACAACTTAAGGTCTACCCCTTCGGGCTCTGACAACCACGTGTCATTCTGACCGTGTGGTTTGCCTCCATCCCTGTGAGGGATACTGTTCTGGGTTCTGCCTTCACACCCTGCATCTGTATCCTTGGGACACAAGGAGTGGGCGGAGGCCTACTACCTAAGGCCCATCTCTTCTGCAGCGGCCCACCGGCCTGACTTGCTACCAGAGTCTCACTGGAACGTGAAGGACCACACTGCTTCCAGCACCAGTACAAGGCTCAGCTTCCTTGGTCAAGGGAAATATTTTTGTTATTTTTCTAAAGCAGAGGGAGGGGTTGGGAGATAGAAGAGACAACGGAAGCAGAGAAAGGCAGACTAATGCGAGTGAAGATGAACACAGTTTACTACAGGGCAACAGAGCTTTCCGCTCTACCCAACAGCATGCCAGAGCACAGAGTCGAGCGATTACAGGAAAAAAGGTTAAGAAAACTTGAACACACAGGAAGAATTATAAAGTACAACAAAGACTTATACAAAGGGCTAACCTCAGCATCTTTTTCTTTTTGTGTAAGACGTATACTGTTTTCTAGTAATGTCTCAAATGACCTAGTCCTAGGATTTGAGATGATGACTTCTGGTTTGGGGAGGTATTCAATAAGAAATAACACATGTAGTTATTCAGCGCAGAGGAGTAAAGACAATGTTTCCAAATTCTGCCTCTTCACCAAAGACTCAGAACAGACGAAATAATCTTGAGCAAAAGCAGCGAGGCCAGAGGTGACATGGACACTCATCTCAAGACGTTCTACTGAGCCACGATAGCAGAAACAGCACGGCCATAGATCAAGCGACCCGTGGGAATGAACAGAGAGCCCAAACGTCAGCTTGCACACCTAGAACCAGCTCCGTTTTGACAAAGGTGCGCAAACCGTGCAGGCTGTGAGGCTGGCCTCGTCAGCAAAGTGTGCAGGGAAAGCAGACACCCACTTGCAAGGGACGGAAACTGAGGCTTTTCCTGACCAATGCATCTTAGCTCACGATGAACCAAAGACCAAATGCAAGGTCTGAACTGGAAACTTACATAGACGCACGTCGGCAAGGGCAATGGAGTATCGTAGATGCGGTGAGCAGTGGCTGTGTGCGATTATAAAAGCAAAGAAATCAGAAATGAGGACAGTCAAACCATTACACTGGAGTTCTGTACAGCATACAAAGAAACAGAGGAACCTACAGAACTAGAGAATTGTTTGCCAACTATCCCCCCAACGAAGGATTCCTATGCGTAATACATAGTATATTTATAATATGTAAGGAATTATAAAAGCAAGAATCTGATTACAAAATGAGCAACTGTTCCAAACAGCCACAAACACATGAGGTACGATCAATACCATCAGTCATCAGGCAAATCGAAACTGCGAGGAAATACCACGGGTGCCAGTTAAAACACGATTAAAGCCAACAGCAAAGCAAGAAAAACCCGTAACAAATGCTGCCGTGAACGTGGAAAACCGGAAGTCAACGGCCAGTATGGAGGCTCATCTAAGAAGTGAAAAGAGTACCATCATGGGGGCCAGCCATCCCCGTATGTCAAAGGCAAACTGTAAACCACAAACATGCTTGCCCGCCATGTGTTCTGTGAAACCATTCATCAGAGCCAAGGCTGCAACTACCTTAGGTGCTCACCAGCACGCACGAAGTACATATAAACAGTGGGACATTAGTCATCCCATACAGTAGAGTGGAACTCTGTCAGCCGTAGCAGAATACGCAGAGCTGGAGGAAGTCACACAAAGGGAAATAAGCCAGGGACAGAGACAAGCACCTTCCCTTTGTGTGTGAAAATCATGGTGGGTGGCTGTGGGAAATGGTGAACCACGGAGGCAGAAAAATAAACGGAGGCTAGATTTGCCCCATGATAGGTGTGCACCACATGCGTGTATCCAGATATAGAAATGTCACAGTGGACCACATTAGTAAGTACGATTAGGACACGTCGATAAAGATAAAAGTACAACAATAAAAAGTCTCCTTGGCATACACTTGTGAAAATGACTACTTTTATCCGTTTATATATATATATATATATATATATATATATATATATATATATATATATATACACACACACACACACACACACACACACACACACACACACACACACAGAGGAAACCTGAACTTACCCTACCCTATTTTTGTTCTGTTTCTGAGACAGGGTCTCTCTACATGGTCATGGCTGCCCTGGAATTCACTGGGTAGACCAAAGTGGCCTCGAACTCACAGAGATCCACCTGCCTCTGCCTCTCATTCCATTCTTCTTTCGGTAAGTTCCTGTTTCCAATGCTGACACCCTAACCATCGAAACCACCCGTGAGGAGGCAAAGCCAAGTCGCCGGTGGGATTTTTGGACTCATCTTTTGTATTTATTATGATGTTAGCACGTGGTTCTGCTCTACCACGAATGAGACGTCTCACGACATGCTACAGAAACACATTTTCCCACATAAACACATCGGTGACTTCTACAGGAGGTCCGCACGACAAACATCACAGCGTGTGTGACCTCGGTAAGGCCTTCGATGAAGGGTGCGCCGCCCTCCCCTCCTCCTGGGTGTCTTAGGAAGCTCTGATGTTGGCATCACATTCTTCCAGGAGAAGAATCAAATCTTCAATCAAGCTGTGCTCGCGGCCGTGGGTCACTTTCATAATGTCAAAGGCCTAAAGAGAGAGGACAGGAGACAGATTAAGACCTCAAAACAGACAAGCTCCTGTCTGGCTTCTCGCCGTTTCCCAATGACCTAGGATTCCCATGGCCCATGGGTGAGCAATCAGCCTTTAAGGAGCTGGCATCACTGTGGTTCACGAAGCCAGAATACAGGCGGTGTGGGTGCTGCCTGGGTGTTTGAAGGTGGACTCCACACTGGACATCCTGGGGCAGACATGATCTTCAGTGACTATACGGATGCACAGGGTTGAGTGGCTAGTGTAGGGATTTGATCATTCTCACTAAGGCCATTTTGTCACACAAAAGAAGAAATGGTGCACTGCTTCCCCCAACAACAAGGTTTTACAACTTTTTATTTTGTGTTGGGGCATGGAGGGCTATGCATGTGTCATGGTATGTTTATGGGGGTCAGAGGGCAAAATGAGGGAGCCAGTTCTCTCCTACCTATGGGTTCGAGAGAGACATCAGGCTGCCATTTTGGTGACAAGCTCTCTCATGTGCTGTGGTGTCTCACCGGCCCGTGGTAATTTTTTTCTTGCGTCTTATTCTCACCTCCAGGTTCTCACTTACTATGTACCATTCAGCATGGCGGTGGCATTTGATGGTCCCTTCCTTTAGCTTCCATGTTCAGCACCTAACTAAGTCTTGACATTCAAACTCTAGAACTTTTTTAAAAAACTGTGTGGAGCTTGTGAATTCTCCAGGACAAGAGCACAACAGAAATAAAGTTAACAGCCCAAAGGCAAGAAGTCTCAGCCTCGGTCACTAGCGTTTGCTCCTGGGACCTCAGCTTCCAAGCCCTGAGGAAGCCCAGGCCACCTATAGAGGCCCCATGTGGGCAGCTCTGGGTGACTAACTCCAGGTAAGTGTCCAGTGGGGCTTCGGATGACCCCAGAATCCAGGCAGAAGTCAGCCAGGCACTGTGGAAAAGCTGAAGACCATTCCTGCTGTCTTAGTCTTAGTCTGTGAAGAGACACCATGACCAAGGCAACTCTTATAAGGACAACATTTAATTGGGGCTGGCTTACAGGTTCAGAGGTCATTATCATCAAGGTGGGAACATGGCAGCATCCAGGCAGGCACGGCACAGGAGGAGCTAAGAGTTCTACATCTTGTTCGGAAGGCTGCTAGAAGGCTGGCTTCCAGGCAGCTAGGATGAGGGTCTTGAAGCCAACGTCCACAGTGATGAACCTCCGACCAGGTCACACCTATTCCAAGGCTATACCCCCTAACAGTGCCATTCCCCGGACTAAGCATATTCAAACCACCGCACCTGCTGTGTTCAATTCCAACTCCTGACTCAGAACTGTGAACACAATCTCATCGCTCTTCACTCTGCCAAGTCTTTGCATGGTTTGATAGGGAGAAATAGATGACCCGAGGAGCAGCAGCACTGTTCAATGTGGGGCAGGATGCAAGTAGGGGAGCGAATCCAGATACTGCATCTGGTGTCACTGTGCTCTAAAGTTCCTGTGGTGCTGGTGGCTGTGAGGCACCAGGCGATGGGCTCCAGAACAACCTGATACCCCCACACCCCACTGAGGACAGGCACAGTAGTAACTCCCAGCAGTCACAGCCATTGTCTGCTTACTCAGTGCTAATCTAAAGTCAGCATGAGTTACCCTTCACAGGTGTGGACGGCTCTACCACGTTTGTAAACATCATTTCAGAAATCACTCTTGAAAAGTTAGGTCACTTCTAGCTGACTTTGACTACGACACAGACCTTGTAGTCTATTGGTTCGATCATGGTGCTATTATTGTTTTGTGTGTGTGTGTGTGTGTGTGTGTGTGTGTGTGTGTGTGTGTGTGGTGTGTGTGTGGTGTGTGTATGTGTGTGTGGTGTGTGTGTATGTATGTATGTGTGTATGTGTGTGTGTGTGTGTGTGGTGTGGTGTGTGTGTGTGGTGTGTGTATGTGTGTGTGGTGTGTGTGTGTATGTATGTGTGTGTGTGTGTGTGTGTGTGGTGTGTGTGTGGTGTGTGTATGTGTGTGTGGTGTGTGTGTATGTATGTATGTGTGTATGTGTGTGTGGTGTGTGTGTATGTATGTATGTGTGTATGTGTGTGTGTATGTGTGTATGTGTGTGTGTGTGTGTCTGTCTGTCTGTGCGTGCATGCGAGAAGCGAGGGGCAGAGATAGGGCTGCAGTTCCATGGTGGGAGAACATAAGTAAGGACATTTGAAAACGAGCCCTGATGGCCCTGGACTGACACTGGCAGTCAGGCCCACAGAAGGGGCCAGGAGAGAAGGAGGGCACTTGTTTCTTGTTCGTCTGCACAGGTCTGCCCTGCAGTAGCTGCACACACATCCCCAGGCAAGGCTTGGAGTAGAGGGTTAGAGCCGAAGCTGCCCCACCTTGCAGGCAGCCAAGCTCTGGGAGTAGATTAGAAGCTAACATCTGGGGCCTCATGTTTTATTCTCTTTTCCTGGCACCGCCCTGGGCCCTCTGCTGCACTGGACACGCTGGGGTCTGAGACGGAGACCTGTATGATGGTGTCACTACAGAGGATTCTGGATCAGAGAGCTCCTTCGTGGCAAATTCTCCTACTTGAAAGCCATTGTGGCTGTCTGGTCCCCTTCCACTTACTTAGGGCTGGCTGTGCTTGTGGTTTGCTGAGGATGAATGTTCTCTGCTAGAGCCCCCTGCAAACAGGACCAGCCCTGCATCCCGCCCCACCCCGGGAAAGGGCTCAGCTGCCAGAGCGCCCTCTGCTGGCTTGTTCTCACAGCTCCTAAGCAGACCAGAGGCTTTGCCTGATGGTTGCCTGTGTTTCTGGGGTTCTCCATCTGGAGAGGGACCTGGGCCTTTCTGTGACCTACAGCCTAATGACAATGTTGTCTTCTTGTCACCCTGGAGGGGAAGGTTGATCTATGTTTTCCCAAGCATCTCTCTTGTTCCAGTCTTCCTGCCCCAGTAACTGCCTGCAGTTCTTGTCCTAACCAGAATCGTCCTGTGCGAGGGAGAGGCAGCGCTGCCGTCCGATAGCAAGGCAGATGCTCAAGTTGTACTGGTGACTTGGAACCTATGGCCACACAGGGGCTGCAGGACCGAGCAGAGAGGAAAGCTGCCACCACTGGGGCTCACAGCCACACTGCCCAGACTGCTTGCTTCCTTAGGGCAAAAAACATCCAGTCAGACACCCTGATAGGAAGAAACTGCTCCAACTCACCTGGTCTGATAGGGGACAGAGTGGGATGCCTACCTCTCAGGTCTCACCCCAGTGTCCACCCTACCTGGCCTGTTCAGCCTCCAGCTGTGGACAGTGCAGTGGCAGTGGAGGAGAGGCAGAGTGTCCTGGACATAGCTTTTCCACAGCCTGGGGACCCTGCGATGGTCCAGGTCAAATGATGTTGGCCATGCTCTATGTCCTCTCATTTGCTGATGACCTCAACTCGAGGGTCATATTGGGATGGGGTACTCGTGTTCTAGGATCCTATGCACCACAATGGCTAGAAGCCAAAGACAGGAGTATGGGAGTTAGAGGAGAGGGGCAGAGTATTAACATGGAGATAGTGTGTGGGGGAGATAAAGATTAAAAGTGTACCATGTGTGTAGAAATTAGAGCTTAGTTTTAATTAATAAGCAAGACTTTCTCTGAGTGACAGTCATATACAGAAGAGAAACTGAGAGAAAGAAGAAAAGGAACGGCAAGTCTGCCAGCAACTTTGACTTTCGCATTTGCAGGTGTCAGTGATGTGACATGGACAGGCAGACACCTGATGATGGAGGACAAGATCTGGTTCTTGTCTGGGACGCCACTTGTGCCTCCCACGTTCCTGGGGCAAATACGTTCCTGTCTCAGGTCACCTCTTCAGCTCAGCTGAAGGTGAAGAATGCTTCCTCTCACTTCACCCACAAAACGAAGCTGCAGTAAGTCTTGGACAAGCCAGAGCACTGGCAGCAGGGAGCTCTGAGGCTCCCTGCTTTTCAGCGCCTCCCAAATGCTACACATGTGCATGTCAGAGGGGACAATTCCAGTTTAATTTCCTGCAGTGGCGTGTAAAACAGATTAAGGAAATTTAAATTGGAGGAGGCTTGGCTTGGGAGAAAGCTTCTCTCTTGCCATTAAATTTTATTTTTTAATGGTAGCATTTAAAAGGAGCCTGCATGCAATCTCGCACGGAGGACTCATTTGAAGCCTCCAGCGGGGTGTGCTGCACCCCCATACAGATTGTAAATGTTACACCGGAAATGGCAATGTAGACTGTCTGCCACACGAGAGGGAAAGGGCTCTCTGAGAAATAAAGGCTCCCACGACTGATTTCCATCTCATCGTATCTTTTTAAAATGTAATTTTAGAATTGTGACCATGTATTAAATAGAATGGGTGAGATCAAATTATGATTTAAAACTGGAAACAATATAGCTTTCTTATTAATTTTTAATATAAATATATTAAGTTTATCAAGGATCTCGTAGGTTTTCTACTGTGAGCATAGGGAATGCAATAAATGAATTCCCGGAGCATGATTTGAATATGGATATAAAAATCAGAAGGAAAAGAAACACATGACAAGAGCCTGTCCGTCAGGTCACCACAGCGGGACACAGATGAGAGCTTTCCTCTTCTGTTCATCCCAAGATGAAAGCCCTGTGTGGGCTAGGAGAGGTGGTCCTGGCACTCAGTAGGGGGCATCAAGCAAAGCTGTACCCACAGGCAGCTCCAGAGTCACTAATTATGGCAGGCAACAGGAAACCCCAAAGTCCCTGAGGACCCATGTGAGCTCAGCAGCTTCCTGCACACCACTCTACACAGCCCAAGACTCACTCTAAGTGCCAAGTACTCTTGAGGGGTGTGCTCCCGGGAGGCGAAATATCGTTGGCGAGATCACCTGTTCACTCATGTACGCTATATTGACAGGCAGCTCCAGGGAGTAGGCCACTGTGGGACGGGCTCTAGCCCTGTCAGACAGCTTGTGCCTATGAAATCATCACGGGGAAAGCAGAGTGGCTGGGATGCCCACAGGAGGGGGTTCCAGATGTGATGAGCTCAAGGGATGCCTGTCGGTGGCGGGAACCACTCCAGAAAGAGCTGCTGTTGTTGGGGATGGAGTGACAGTCCTGTGGTTAAGAGCACTGGACTATTATTCTTGCAGAGGACGTTGGTGCAGTTCCTAGCACCCATAAATCAGTCCACAACTGCCTGTAATTCCAATTTCAGGAGATTTAGTGCCTTTTTCTAACCCCATGGGTACTGCACGCATATGGTTCATACACATACACTTAGGCAAAATGTGTGTGCGGGCACACACACACACACACACACACAGAGAGAGAGAGAGAGAGAGAGAGAGAGAGAGAGAGAGAGAGAGAGAGAGAGAGAGAGAGAGATCTGTTACTGTGCACTGCATGCTTACCCAGTCCCTTTAGGAGCCAGGAGAGGGCAATGGATCTCCTGGAGCTGGAGTTACAGATGGTGTAAGGAACCATGTGAGTGTTGGGAACTAACCCACTAGAGCAGTAAATGTTCTAATTGTGAGCAATGTCTCCAGAACCAACCCGATCAATATTAACACAGTGCCCGAGAGACCCTGGGGGAGTCGCATACTTTCCCAGGACCTCGGTGTCATCATATGAAAGCACACCTCGGGTTGCACTGTGCTGCGTGACAGAGGTGTCCCACACGGGACAGAGGTGGAGGGCGGAGTCTTGATTCCGTTTCCAAGTACTGCCATTGATTTCTAATTCAACTCCACTGAGGCCAGAGCACTTATCTATGGCCTACGCTTATGAACCGCTTGCCTTGATGATCCGTTTAATGGCCCAGAATGTGTCATGGGTTCTCCTGTGACATGTGTTCTTTACGTGCTTGTGAAGGATGTCTATTCTGCCTTTCTGAGTAGGGCGTTTTATAAACATCGCTAGTGGCAGTGATAAATTTCCTCTGTCTTTGTCGATATCCTGTCTACTTGTTCTTAAGAACTGTGGGTAGAGGGGCTGGGGATTTAGCTCAGTGGTAGAGCGCTTACCTAGGAAGTGCAAGGCCCTGGGTTCGATCCCCAGCTCCGAAAAAAAGAACCAAAAAAAAAAAAAAAAAGAACTGTGGGTAGAGACTTCACGTTTACCCAAACTCGTGGCTTTCTTTCAGGTCTACAGGTTGGGTTTGGTTAGGTTTTGAGACAGAGTCTTGCTATGCTACCCAGACTGGCCTTGAATTTGCTAGGGTGCCCAGCCTGGTCTCCAGTAGTAATCCTCCTGCCTCGGGCTCCACGTGGAGCTCTGCCAGGGTTTGTCTGTATTGTTTGGGACTGTGTGCTTTGGCGCAGCTATGTTTAGTGTTGTCGAATCTTGTGGGTTGGACAGACTACATTTCCATCACATGACATCCTTCATCTCTAGTAAAGTTTTCTTCACATTGACGTCTACTCATACGATATTAACACGGCCACTGCAACTACATTCTGATAATATTTTCATGATGGATCTTCTCCTGCCTTTTTACTTTCAGTCTGCGTTCTGTTCAAAGAGTCTCTTATAGACAGCATATTCTTGGGTTATTTTCGAATATATCTGCTGTACTAACTTTTGCCTTCCAGAGTATTTAGACCAGTACTTCTCAACCTTCCTGATGCTGCGACCCTTTAATACCGTTCCTCCTGTTGTGGTGCCGCCCCCCAACGATAGGATTATTTTTGTTGATATTCAGAGCTGCAATTTTGCTACTTTTATGAATCACGATGCAAATGTCTGTATTTCCTGATGGCCTTAGGTGACCCCCCATGAAAAGGTTGTTTGACTCCCAAAGGGGTCATGACCCCTAGGTTGAGACCCACTGATTTAGATAATTTATGAGACTGTATCGTTTACAATGTAATTATTACTACATTGATTTTACATTTTATTTTTTGTTTTGTTTGTTCTTTCTTCCTGCTTTGGCATGTCCTTTTTGGGGTGTGTGTGTGGGAGAATCCTCCTGTGTTACCATATTTCTTTGAACATGTCATTTAAAGATCTATTTATTTATACAAGTCCTCATGTAGTCCAGGCTGGCCTTGAACTTGCTGAGTAGGTAAGAATCACCTTGAACTCATCGTCCTGCTGCCACCTCTATCTCCCCAGCACTGAGGTCCCAGGAGAGCACCACCACACTCATGTAATGAGATGCTAGAGCTCAAAGCCCCTGCCTTGTACAAGCTCGGCAGGCGCCCTACCCACTGCGCCACACAGCCTATTCGCTCTGTAGAGCCTTTGCCTACATTCCCTTACACAGCTTGTAAAGCCGTGGTTGTTTTAGACCACCCCCTCCTTTCTCATTATAGTCTACTGGCATCTTCACTTTGGCCAGTTGTTACCACATAGAGAGATGTTCCTTCTCTCTCGCTTCAGTCCCAACCCCAAATGTAAGTATCCAGCTATTTCACCACAGGCTTCTAGAACCACCCCAGACAGTGTTCTGACTTTTCCTTCAACTGTCGACATGGAGGACTGACAGGAAGGAAATTCTACTCATTCGTGCTTTTGCTTATTGTAGCCTTTCTTCCTGATGCTTCAAGACTTCTTCCAGCTATTTTTTTTCTTTCGTTTTAGAGGATTTGGGGTGGCAATTCTTTTAGGTGAGGACTGATGGTGAAGAGTTCTTTTCATGTTCCTACGGCTGTGAGCAGCTCGGTTTCCTTTTCAGGAACGACGTCTTTGCTGGATTCGGGTTTGGGGGTTAACAACTCCCTTTTTCCTGACAGACTTGAGAAGAACGTGCTACTCTGTAGGATTTCCGGTGGACAACAGCTCTGGTTCAGGTTGCTCTATCCTCTCAGCACAGGATCATGCTATCCTCTTGCTGTGCTGAGGACTTGTTCTGGGTTTCATTTTTATTTGAGTGATGGATCTGGGAGAGGATAGGCGGTCTCTGTATGAAACTGCTGTAGCAGCAACCTGCCTGCGTCAGAGAGTATTTGGGGGCAGTGCGGAGCCGCTGAGATAAATTAACTCCGGATTGGAATTCTCCAACTTAGTTCTTTTTAGAGATTCATTTTGGCTATTTTGTTGGGGCTGAGGGTGTCTTTTGAGTTTCCATGTGAATTTTAAGATTGATTTTTTTGCAAAAAAAAAGTTTTTGATGGGAATTCATATATCGCTGTGAGAGATGTTTATGTCTTCAGTTTTTCAATCCATAGTACAACATGTCACTTTATATTTTAATGTTTTCTTTCATCACTTTGGTTAATGTCTGAGCATGGAAGAGTTCCATTTCTTATTTTGGTTGGTATATAGAACCACAAATGGCTCATGAATGTTGATCTTAGATTATACTAACTTGCTAATTAACTTGTTAGTTTTAATATTCTGTGTATGTATTTTAAACATTATAAGATTCTTTTCTAGCTTGGATGTCTTTATTATTGTTTTAAGCATTCCTTGTATTTACCCTGTTTCCTCTTCTTTCTCTGGGGGTCTAATATCAGAAAGCTACCATTACTAGTTATCAGTCCACAGGTCCCCAAGGCCATGCTCAATTCTATTTTCATTATGGCTTTTCCCTGTGTGATTGGTGCCGAGTTCCTCACGCTACTCACTTGCTTCCTGAATTTATTGGCTCTTACGTTTCCGTGTGTTCCTTCACACTGTCCCTCTCTCCACGAGACTTACTAGCTTGTTTGTCGTGATAGTGTTTATAATTACTCACTGAAGCAGCATCTTTACTGTTGTGAAATCACTGTCAAATGAATTGAACACTCCTGCTCTCTTAAAGCTGGTATCTGCTGGTCGATTTTAAAGATTAAGACTGGCTCTTTGTGTGGGGAGTAATTTTCAACTGAAATATGGACATTCTGGGAATCTGGATTTTATGTAAACCTCGTTCCAGCTGGCTGTCCCAGACATCACTCTAGAAGGGAGTTAAGGACGATACCTTGCTGGGGTCAGCCAGAGGTACAAGTCCAGGTTTCCCACTCAGCTACTATTGGGTTTAGACTCTCCGATAGGGACATTTATGCGTGTTTTCTTTAAGACATTTTCATCACTATGCTTGCATTTCAGCCACCATTTTTCATTACCCCCCTTAAATTTGATATTAAAAATGGTCTGTGTGTGCGTGTTTGTGTGTGTGTATGTGTGTGTAAATGCATACACACATGCATTCCATGCACATGTGTGCTAATACTCACGGAAGTTAGAAGAGGGTGTTCTTGGATTCTCTGAAGCTAAGTTACAAGAAGTTGGGATGCCTCCTAAAGGGGGTGTTGGGAACTGACCTCAGGCCCTCTGGAAGAACAGCGGGCACTTTTAAGTGCTGAGACATCTCTCGAGCCCAATCTCCTTTCTTTCTTGCTTAAAAACACACACTTGATGTTACTATTTCCTACTGGAATTCAGTCAGCAACATTCATAAGTACCAGAGCCAGGGGCTCTGATGTCACCAGTGGCACTTACAGTATATCGAGTCTTCATGTGTCTCGTTCCCTTCTCCTTCCTCCCTCTGACCCACATGCCAAGTTGTGACATCACATGAGCAGAGAGGTGCCAAACGTGTTTAAAAGAGTCTTAGATAGGCGCTGGCGGCGTCTATATAAGACTGTGGGTCTGTTCACTTTCGTCTGGCGAGACAGGGGCCCTGGTTAGATTCCTGAATGTGAATGTGAGCTCGGAGATTAAAACTACTGCAGAGGGTTAGGAAATGGGAAGAATGAAATTGCACGCTCTGGCTGTGATGGGCTGGGACGCAGGGCCCAGGCTGGGGCAGAGACCAATGTGGTTGTGCTGTGGGATCGGCCTGGATGAGTGGGGTAACCTACATGTATGCATGGGTGAAGGGAGCGACTTTTGGAACCTGACACCTGTACTTCCTGTTTGAGACCAGGAAAAGTCAAATAGATCCTCAAAGCAAGAGGAGAAGAAACATAGAGAACCTGGATCTGGGTTGTAAAAAAGTTATCCAGGCAAAGGACGGCTGACTATAACAAAGCTTCTGCTAGCAAAGTGCCACGAGCAAAGGAACCAGGCTGGGACCCAGGTTAGGGAGGGTACAGCAAATGAATCCTCTGGGAAAGGCTTCTTGGTGATAGCCAGGTAAGCAAGGTTGTTCTTGATGGCCAAAAAGTCAACTTAGTAACAAAAGCGCCTTCTGAGAAACAAATGGAAAAAAACCAAGAGTAGAAGAACACTGTGCAGGGAGGGGCTGCAGGACTGTCTTGTGGTAATCCTGAGAAGAGCATTTCAGCTGAGAGGTGAGGAGAGAGAAACAGAGGACATCAGAGCTGGATGAACTGGATCTTCCTGCAGGACACTGTGTCCTAACTGAATTTATGACTCCTTTCTGCTCCTGTTTCTGAAGATTCTCTCATTTCTGCTTCATGCTTGGGCTTTGAAATCAGTATTCCCAGGTTTTGCCCAGGGCATCCATCAAAAGAGGGTAGCTGTTACAACAGGGGAAGTGTATGGCCTCTTTCCTTTTTTTGTGGGGAGGGGTTGCCTGAATGCTGAGGAAACTTGGGAGAAAAGCTTTCTGTTGGAAGACCCCAGCAGGCATCTGTACTCACAGGTCAGGCATGTCCTCACAGAGCTGTGTTGGTTTAGGCCATCTGCTAGGGAACAGTCATGAGAAGGACTGCTGCAGACTCAAAGAACAGGCCCTGCCTGGGGGCCTAATGCTCTTTATCCATTAAGAAATCCAATCTGTTCCAGTGTGACTTTGGCAGAATGCACATGTGTCTGTGTTTGGTGCCACTGGGGGACACAAAAGATATATCAGTCCCTTGAGGAAGTCCCACTCCCCGTGGGGTTACCACCCCAAGATAGAAGGATATAGTGGTTCAAATGGAAGACCATGTTGTAACCCCAAACTGTAAACACAGTAGAGGTCCCAGGTAACAGGAGCATGGTCTTCCAATCCTTGAGACTGGGAAGCATAGTCGTAACACTGCCCCAACCACTTCTGTAAACTCTACAGAGGAGTTATTACCCTCTAGGAAATAAAATCATAACTGGAGAGTCTAAGTGCTTGGCTTCAAGTTACAAAGCTACATGATTGGATGAGTCCGTGACTCCAAACCTGGCACCTCCAATGCTCTACCGTGTTGCCAGGGGACATATGTGCTCTTGAGTTGCTCATAAGAACGTATTAGAGGCTTGGCGACTCGTCCAACATCAAATGGCATTTGGAGTAAGCCTGAGACTTATCTAGAGTCAAGCAGGCATCTTGGGTAAGACCATGTTTTAAAGTCCGGCAGACAATCCTATGTCATCCCAGGACAGCCTACACTTGGACTTGCTCAGCACTCATACTTGGGTTCATTTCTGGTATCGAGAGGCAGGGAAATGCTGGGCAGATTTCCAACAGAAGCTTCTCGATGACGTGTGGCAACCTCACAAGACGGGGCAAGGTGACAGAGGAGAGTTTCCACTTCAATAGACTAAGTGCAAGAGGTGTTACAGGCCACAGGATGGGCATCAGAGGGTCCTAGCCATGGCCTGCATCCTCCATGAAAGCCATACCACCCATAGGCCCACACCAAGTTATCTGTGTGGACTGGCTCAGGGTTGTCTTTGTAGCTGAGTGCCTGGAAGCCAGTATTCTGCTATCATCCTTCAGATGGAGATGTAGAATTCTCAGCTCCTCCTGCAATGCTGCCATGTTCCCACCTTGATGATAATGGACTGAACTTCTGAACCTGTAAGCCAGCCTCAATTAAATGTTGTCCTTATAAGAGTTGGCATGGTCATGGTGTCTGTTCACAGCAGTAAGATCCTAAGACACCCATCTTCTAAAATCGCATTCAGGAATTCAACTAGGCTTGAAGGCAATTCCAGATGCTGTGTTTCCAGAGAGCGTTTTCTACTTAAATGGGACAGTTGAGAGAAGGGAGGAGCCTTGCATCCCAGTGTAGATTATAAAACCTTTTCACCTGTCTGTCTCCTCCAGTAAACTGTAAGGGCAGTATTATTGGGCTTTACTCAGAGTAGCAGCAGCATTTAACCAACAACTCGTGGTGAACTAAGGAGACTGTATCAGAACTGGCTGTGTCTCAGAAAGAGAGGTTTTTGTGCATATCCTCCTTAGAGTTTCATTTTCCAAACAGGAATGGAAACACTTTTCTTGTTTTTGATACATTATTGTTTTCTACTAAAACCTTCACACAGCAGATCACGGTGTCTTTTGTTGAGATGGATGAACTGGTTGACATGTTCTTGACCAGGTAAGAGAAGGGAATTCTTCCTGAGACTGCAGGAGCTTGTCCTAACATTCATCCAGGGAAGGTGCCAAAGAAAGAGAAAGAGGAAGAGATGGGCACCTCCAGGAAGCCCCAGTGTTGTTCTCATTGGCTGATGGCTGCTGTCAACTAAAGACCAGGAGCAGACAATGTGGCTATCATCCAATAAAAGTTGGCATTGATAATCCTTTAGGCATTTATCCCTTTTCTTGTCCCTTTGGACACTCCCTGAGAAGCCTCACTGCAGTGCTTGATCCTTCTACCACAGCTCTCTGACACGTAAGTGTTGGGACCCAGAAGACCCCCTCCAAGTATCAAAGGCTCCCTGAGAAACCTTACAGTCCAGGTCTCCTATGACCCACCACTACAGGGGCCAAAGTGGCACACGACTGCCGTGACATGGTGATAGGACGTTGCAAAGTATGGGAAGGCCAGGTCAGGATTGCTCTGGGCTGTTCCAGACAGAGACTCCTTAAGAGGGTGAAACTGAGTGTCCCTTTAGCAAAGTATACAGCACTAACCTAGGCCCTCCATTTCATTTTCCAACACTTACTGCTAAGATTGTATTGACCTCTCTCACTCCTTCTCTTCCCACTTCTCCAGCAACAAATACATTTAGGGGATTTCTTCTGATGCCAAGCTTTGAGGATGAGAGCGATGAGTTCTAGGCAACTGGGGTTGGGAAGGAGGCCCCACCCCGCCCGCAAAAATTGAAATGTTTGCAGACCCGTCAAAGAGTTCTAAGAACCAAGATAAGAACGAAAACATTGGAGCTGGGCCCTGAAGGACCAACAGAGTCCTGTCAAGTGCAGCAGGCTGGGAAATACATTTCAGGTAGAGGAAATGGCTTTGTAAAGAGTCAGTATTGACAAGAGCCTTCCCTGGCAGTGGGGAGGGGAAGGGCAGGTGACACAGAGACTCCAGACTGATGGGCAGGGCTCACCTACTGCAAGAAGAGACACTGTGCTCAAAGGATGTGGAGAAGGGTGATTTGTGGGAATGGGCACACGTGTATGGTGTTCTGAGACTCATACCACGGTGCCCGTTAAAACTAGAATGATTGGGAGTCTAGGGAGAGAGTTCGGCAGGTTAAGTGATTGTCATGTGAGCATGAAAACCTGAGTTTGGGCCCTAGGACCCGTGTTAGAAGCTGTGGCTGGTGGAGCAGACCTGTAATTTCCAGTGCTGGGGGTGTGGAGACAGTCAAATCTCTGATGCTCATTGGGGAGTCAGTTTAGCTTCATCAGTGAGCTTCAAGCCAGCAAGACCCCACCTCTCCCCCAAATAAGGTGAATGGCTCTTGAAGGATGACACCTAGTTGACCTCTGGCCTCTTCGTGCATGCTGGCACACCTGCCCACACAGGCACACGCAATGCACAAGCAGGTTGATTCTATACTGACAGTGTAAAACACATTACATTTGGGTATATTTATCCCACGGAAACTGGCAACTGTTGCAAATGTTTTCAGAGACGGTTGTTAAACATTTACCAGCGTACTCGGGCATGTGTGTGCTCACACGCTAAAAGCAGAGCTTAGCAATCACCGAGTAGGGGCCTGCCAACAGCCAGAGGAAGGTACACTGGGCCGAACCCAAGGCTTGGCACACTCACCAGCCGCAGATTCTTCATGGCTTGGGGAAACATGCCTTGATGGAGCTGCAGCTTGCCAACTTTCATCACTTGCACACCTCTGACAGGATGGCTTCCAGGGAAAAAAATCCTGGAAGAGACCAAAAGGCAAACAGTTGACGGGAGCCCTCAACCTTCACACTCAGTATTTCATCAGAAGACTGGGACAGGGGGGAAGAGCTGGCTGCGACTGTTAATGAGCTCCTGAAGAGAGATTAGCTTGTGATCTAGAAGCCAATATGGAGATGAGATGATATATAACCTTCCTTCAGAGCCCCAGAATACCTCCTGCATTGGGGGCGGGGGGAAGAGACATCCATCTGGCCCCGCGCATGCACATTGAGAGAGAATGCTGCGTTGCATTTTGGAGTATGCCTCTGCTCCTGATCCTCTTCCATGGTGCTCCAACATGAGCCCAGTTATATCAAGAGATATTTGTGGAATAAATGAATGAGATCTGCTACACGGAAACGTTTAATCATGGGCTGCACAGGCTCACAGACAAAGAACAGCTCAAGCAGAGAGGGCATAGGGCTCAAATTATCTAAGAGAGGACTCCAAAGATGGTCACATGACCATCCAGGCAGGTCCTCCCTCCTCTGGAGCAGTGGCATTGGGGGCATGCCCAGATACTTTCAATATAGATTTGCTGGCTAAATAGTTGAGCATTTCTCTTGACTCCAAATTGATGCTGCCACACCTCCGTTGCAGAGCCCTTAGATGGAATCTTGGCTCTAGAGCCCGTCATGGTGCACCTTTCCTACGGCACCTGTGTGTTTACTTTCCCTCGCCAATGGTTAAGGTACTGAGTCTGAAGTGTGTTCCCATGGAAGCCAGCACAGAGAAGGAACTCGACTCATACTTGAGACCTTCCACATTGTCTTGGTTTCTGTAATGAAAGACCCTGACAAAAGTAACTTAAAGGAGAAAGGGTTTGTTTGACTGATGGTTCCAGGCGACAGCCCATCACAGCCGGGGATTTACAGTGGCAGTTTGTGACAATCAGTGATGTCTTGTCTATCCACAGTCAGAAGGGGATAGCAATAACTTCATACGTGCTAATGTTCAGCTTGATCTCTCCAGTCAAGTACAGGGAGATGATCGGACCCACTCTTAAGAGGTCTTCTTCCCACATCAATGCAATCAAGACAATGACCCTCAGACCTTCTCAGAGGTTAGCCTTAGGCAAGCCCACACAGATGTGCCCAGAAGCATCTCTCCTATCTGTCGGGTTGGCAATTAATGCTATCACAGGCATAGCGCATAGCACAGGAGGGGTGTTGTGGCAGATCGGAGAATGAGGACTCAAGACTATCACTTTTTATTGTCTCTTCTGCCTCCAATGGGTTCTGAGACAGCGGTTCTCATTCTTCCTAATGCTGTGACCCTCTAATACAATTCCTCATGTTGTAGAGATGCCCCAAACGTAGGACTATTTTCATTGCTACCTCATAGCTGTGATTTTGCTCCTGTCATGAATTGTAATGTAAATATTTGGGAGAGATAAACGTTTGCCATGACCCACAGGTTGAGAACTGCTGCTCTAAGCGAATGCTGAACTTCCGATGCCTACGCAGGATTATGTTCAGGCCCGAGGGGAAATACCACACTGGACAGACATGAGCATTTCTGTCGGGACCCCTTGATCCCACCAGACATGGATAAACATTTATACAAGAGTAAAAATAACATTACAGGGAAGAGTGTGCTTTCGTGCCCGAATTCTGCGAGCGACACATATTCAGTTCAAATTCGGTGGGAGAGAAACTGACACAGTGGTTGACAGGGAGAAGTGACTGGTGGCTGGGTGGCTTGGAAGACACCTGGGGGAAGCTGGGCTCCCAAGACCTTGGACTGACTTTAGGGATGGAAGGATGGGTGTGTAGTTAGACAACCAGGGAGTGCAACCAGGACCTACTCCTGATGTCTTTATGTTCTGTGGCCACACAGACAGTCCAGTGCTGTCCCTGTGTGGCTCAGCTCAGCTGCCCTTTAACCTCCGCTGGTCTTCACCTACTGGGCTATCAGACGTCAGAGAGCCCACTGAATCCATACGTCAGCTCCCCTGTGTAACTGGTCTTCTGCACTCCATTCCCCCATTCAGCTCCTCTCTGGGAAATGCAATACTGACATCTATCCATTCATGCTCTTAACAGGGTAGATTGCTGGCCTGGGGGGCAAGCTGTGTGCCACAGAAGGCGGAGCGTGCCTCTTTAAAGACCCAGAAAGGGAGGAGGAGGAGAACAAAGCAGACACCTGGGTCCCCGGTCTCCTTCATCTCTGGTGTATGCTATGAGGTCAGTCACTTCACCTCCTGTCCCTTACAGAATGGACCTCGTTATGGAGTTGTGTGGAAATGATTTTCAAGATCCTCAGACAAAAGACTTAAGTGCGGGATGCCATTATCAGGAGGTAATTGCCCCGGACACGTTCCCTGAAAAGCGCACCTGGATTCGGGATTTTATTTTATTGCCGTGAATACGGAATAGTTAAATTTAAAGGCCAAAAAGTAATTTTATACTAATAATCTCTCTCCTAAGTGGGTGTCTGTCATGTCAGTGAGCAGAAGGGAAGAAAATCTTTGGTTCTGTGATAGCAGAGAAAGTGGTACATAATTACACTGTGACGGGTACCTGCCTCGGTCACAGGAAGATTAAAAACTGAGTGGAGTTTCTTAAGAGAGGGTGAGCGGGAGGCTCCTGTAGGGAGTGGGGGACGCCCACACAAAAACTCAGTGAGCTGACTCTTAGTAAGAGGCTGCTGGAGACCTTTTGTCTCTGGAGGCCTCCCAGCTGACGTGTGGAATCGGACTCAGGTTTGCTGGTTGGAGCAGCACCCTAGGAGGCTCTGGGGGAGGCTCACTCCTGCTGGGTGGCCCACTTGGGGTGTGGCCTTTCCATCACCCTTTTGCAAAGGGGAGTAATGAGAGAGTGCGGGGGTCCGCTGGTCTTCGCCTCCTGGGTTATCAGATGTCAATCACGGACGCGTAGAAAACCTGAAGGTGTGCTGGGGTGAAACAGGAAATGGGGTGTCAAATCGGGGGGGGGGGCAGGGTGCAGCTGTGAGATGCTGGGTTTTAGTGCTTTCAGACCTCTGCAAACATCCAAGGTGTACTCTTACCCTTGGCGAACACAGAGCTATGTTGAACAGATGAGGATTAAGTCACAAAATAGAAGCACTGGGTATCCCTCCCCTCTCCCAACACAGCAGTTAGGGACCACATTGACTTGGAAAACAGCGGGAGCTGGCTGGTTTGGACTGAGGAGAGGATGGGAAGCTGGGCTCAGCCTGGGGGGCATGGGAAGGGGCAGGCCATTCTACCAACAGTAAGGGAGGTTGAATGCAGATGCGGAGGGGAGGTGCCCTCAGGTGAGGCTACCCACTGCAGTTATCAAGTTCCCAAGTCTTCTATCGATGACACTCTACGGAGGGGAAGGAAAATACACCAGCAGGTAGGAAACACGGATGACTAGAGAAAAAAGGCCCTGGTGTCAAAGGCAGTGGCTGCCTTCTCAAATCCTTAAAAAAAAGAACGATTTGGGACAAGTAAGGTCAAAGAGTTGACTCAACAGGATCCTACTGGGAAACAGCAGTCACAGGTAACCCCAGCCCCCACCCCCGATTCAGAAACACCTCCACAGAAACACATAGGAGAATTGTATGACACCATTATCAGCTGGCGGGCCATTCCACTCATCTGGGCACTACGAATCTTCTCACAGGGACAAGGAGAGCCATCTCAGACTCGGGAGAGCTGGGCCTAGGATGCAAAAGCTGCCCTGGTGCTGCTGGGCTGAGTTGTGCGTGGGGGAGCACATCTGAACAGCGGAGGGGAGGAGAAGCATATAATAATATATAATAATATATATATTAGCTTTCGTTCTGACTAGAGGCACATACGGTCTTGCTGCTCTCAGGTTTTAGCAGAGGCTGACGGTCAGGGAACTGGAATTCTTGAGAATTCAAAGGGCCAAAGAAGAGATGCCTTTGCTGACAGGACCTCTGCTCCGTGCCTGGCGCCCTCCGTGGGATGCAGCCACATTGGTGCTGCCTCAGTGGTGGCACCGCTTTGATGTGTTACAGGACAGGAAGAAACATTTATCGCTCAGGCCTGTTTGGAAAACCCTAAGGCAAAACGGTTGCTGGTCCTAAAATCAGAGTTTAACCTGCCTGTTGGAGTCGCACCTCCAAATGAACACACAGACCTAGTTGTCTGGAGTTTAGCTGAGAAATTTGGAATAGTGATGGGGCCTGGAAAAAAAAAAAAGTTTGCCACTCCTGAAAACCCAGTCCAGGGTGGAGACGTTCTCGCTAGGCAAAGCTGGTAGAGGGAAAGGGTCGTGGAGAATCTTCCAGTGGCTTAGGTTACTGCAAGATGAACGCACTGCCCGGTCGCTGACATGGGAAAACAGACGTTGAGCACTGTCTGAGAGGACATGGCTGAAATTGTTTTACATTTACCTATACAGCATCCTTGCCAAGCCAAACAGAAACCGGCAAACCAAAACAGAACTAGTGGCGCCCATAAAGTTAAATTCCATTTTATGGGAAACACGAGTGATAAAGGAATATGCAGAAGCCGTGGGCAGAGCTGAGGCTGTGGGAATCTACAGGACCTCGGCACAGGGTCCTTCACAGGTCACGACAGGAAAAGAAAGAGAAGGAGCGGGGAGGGGGGGCGGGAAGAAGGGCTGGGATTTAAAGAGACTTAAGAGACGTAACAAGCGCGTGCAGTACCTAGGCCTGGTGCATCCCGGTTCAAGTGGGGCAGTGGTGAAAAGGCCCTTCTCGGATAATGAAGGGAATCTTAACACGAGATACACTCAAGCTGTGAGCAACTGTCCGCCTGTTTTGTATTAGATGATGTAATGTCTGAGATGTGATTTAAATACCGTCAGCAGAATCCATTTTCCCAGCAATGGTGGATTAGCTTGCTTCAGGCTGACTCGTGCTACAAAAAAGATGGAATGATCAAAATATTTTTAAGACCCTAGAAGGGGAGACAGACCATGGAAGCTGGAGGCTCCTAAAGACTCGTGACTGTGGAAAAGACTGGAAGCTTGGGCATGTGTACCTTCTGTGAGGTGCCACTTTACCCTGTGATGCTTGGAAAAGAGAGCCGGGCCAGGAGGACCGAGTAGCTGAGCAGGTGGCCTCAAGGACAAGGATGTGCAACAGCCTATGCTGAGGACCCAAAAAAGGAGGGGGCACACGAGCGAACACCAGGCTTTCATCAGTGCCTCCCAAAGGGCTACAACCTCAGAATGGTGTGGTCAAGCAGGAACAGAGCAGCGCCTGTTCCTAGAATGAGTCACTTAATGTACATCTTGCCTGAATCAAGGTGTTATGTTTCTGCCTTGATTGGTAGCAGCAAAAGTAAACCTCTGTGAGTAACACAGCATCATCCAAAGCCCTGTCATCTCTTTAACTTCTCTGTACAACACGCAGCACCCAGCAAAGCCATAACCAGGTGCAGGAGGAGGGAACTGTCAGAAAACTGAGAGAAAGGAAACACAGGCATGAAACAGAACTGTTGTACTAAAATATTTAAGTTCTGGGAGACTTTTGGAAGAAATGTAATAAGCCAGGTGTGGTGGTGCACACCTTTTAATCTCAATACTCAAGAGGCAGAGGCAGGGGGATCTCTGTGAGTGTGAGGCCAGCCTGGTCTACAGAGCTAGTTTTAGGACGGCCAGGGTTATGCAGAGAGACCCCTGGGTCAAAAACAAAAGTATGTTTGAAAACTTAAGTAACAAGAAAGAATGTCAGCAAAGATCAGAATTTCATAAAAATCGGCAACAGAAACCTTGGAAGAGATAACACAATAGTTTGAGGTAAGATTGGCCCTGGCTCGGGGTCTTGAACTGGTAGCCAGACAGATGAACGCATTTATCATCCTTCACAGAAGGGAAAGGCATGCTAGCTGGAATCTCACGGGAGAGAAGGGAGACGTGGGCAGAGCAAGGTCTGACGTATCAACCCTAAGAGACTTCACAAATAATAAATGACAGCAAGACACAGGTTCAAATCTACAGCCCTGTGAGGAAAATTCACCAGTGGGAGAGTTGGGAGAGAAGACGGTGACAATCACAGAAGGCAGGCCAAGGATATGACGGCGCATCACGAATGTTTGACAGTCTTCTTAATTGGAACAAGACAAAACAGACACGAAAGGGTTTTGTTTTTCTACCTTTAGATACGGTGGACCCTTCTCTTTCCGGAGCCTAGGTTCACCACCCACAGGCTGAAGACAGCCCGGGGTTGAGTGGGTCAATGGGGGCTACTTGGCTACATAATCTATATAAAAAACAAGCGGTTAGACAATGCTAGCCCATAAGGCATTTCTAACTATTTTGTAAGATAACCTGGCATCAAAAACGGTTATTAAAACTCCACCATTTACAAAAAAGGAAGGGAGGGAAAGAGGATGGGAAGGAGGATGGGAGGGAGGATGGGAGGGAGGGAGGGAGGGAGGGAGGGAGGGAGGGAGGGAGGAAAGAAAAAAGGAAGGAAGGAAGGAGGGAAGGAAGGAAAGAAGGAAAGAAGGAAGGAAGGAGGGAAGGAAGGAGAGAAGGAAGGAAGGAAGGAGGGAAGGAAGGAAGGAAAGAAGGAAGGAAGGAGGGAAGGAAGGAGAGAAGGAAGGAAGGAAAGAAGGAGGGAGGGAAGGAAGGAAGGAGGGAAGGAGTCGAGCCCTATCACCACATCGAGTCTCCGTGGGTGCTGCAGTTTTTCTGCATTCGGAGCCTCAAATGAAATGACAGACACAAGAGAGGGGTAGAGTGTTCCTCCACCTTCTCCCAGACACTGACCCAGCAGCTAAAATGCAAGCTGAAGCTTGCAATGAACCCTGAGAGATGTGGCTTCAGGGCTCAGGGCAAGCACCATGGGGAATGGGGACAAGGCTCTATGGGAAGTCACAGGATCCTCCTCCGCTCCCCAGGTTCTGTATAAGTTAATGCAGCTGTTGTAGGGAACTTATTTATGTCCTTGTGACAGGGAAGCTTTGATTTGTAACAAATAAATTTTTTGTTGTCCCCTACCCCCAACAGGAAAGAGCTGGAGAGGGAAGTCAGACCACACTGCCCAATGACCTCAGTTAACCCGCACTGTTAGCCCAGAAGGCTGCGAATCCCCAAGTGGATTGGCCGTCCCCAGTGTCCCCTCCGCCCACAGCTCCAACAGAGGTGGGGACTCCGCTGTGATTCCTGCTTGTGCCTCAAACCCTGATTCCCTCTGCGTCTGTGCCGAGTGCCACCAGTGCCCCATGCAGCCCAGAAGGTCCGATCTGTCTCTGTCGCCTCTGTGCGCCTGCCTTAGTATGAGAACATTCATAGAGCCCACACCGTAACTGGACCTGACACCATGACAATGAAGTCTGTCTTGGGTTTCTTTTACTCTGTAAAATTAGTAAGCGGGACCGTTTCTGCGCACGAAATAATACAGCTCCCATTTCACGTTTCTCACACATTTCCAAGCAGGGCCCTTTGCCCAAAGGGTGGGGGCTTCCTTTTACCTCACGGTTCTAATGATCAGGAATCAGATGCTGATCCACTGTTGGGATGACTCTCTAATTGGATGTTGAGAACCTGGGAAATCTTCTTGTTTAATCTAAACACCGGTGTAATCCAGGCTCAGGAGCAGAGACTCATCTGGGGAAGCAGTAAATTAGAACGAAGGAGACAGAGAGCTGGGCTGAAGCGGCTTGGTGACTCTGTCACATCACCCTTGCCCAGGTGTAAAAAGGTGACAGGCCAGCCCTGGGAACGCATACAACAATGTTCAAACACAGGCACTCACAAACCAGCCAAATGTTAGTGTGGAAAGGGGAAGGGCCCATAAAGTCCCACCCCGTGCCCAGGAGCTATTTTAAAGTGAAGGCTGCTGGTGTAGCAAGAGTCGGTTTTCTTCAGGGGTGTGATCCTGGAGAGCTTGCCCATGCTCCAGCAGACAGTCCCACATCGGTGCCCACAGAGGCTCACAGAGTCAAGTGGCCTTAATGGGTTTAAAAACAGAGCTCATGAGGTGGAGATGGGTGTGGGAGCGGGATAAATCAGAGAAATTGGAAGGGATAGATTTGACCAAAACACATTATATGCATGTGTAAGATTCTCAGATCAAAAAAAAAAAAGGAATTTTAAAAGATAAAACAAAACAGACAAATAAAAATAGAAATATGTTCTCTGAAATGTCTGGCTTTGATATTTCTTTATAGAATGTGAACTGAGAGCCGAGAGCCCACTGCTTCCGTCTGTCTTTGTACAGGGTTAAACCACTGTGAATGTGTTCCCTGTCTCACCAAATGTACTGGTTTCCTCTCCCCTCTGCCAAGCCTGCTCCTCCTGCCCCTATCCCCACCCACTAACACAATGACACCAGGAAAACTGCCCCACAAACTGGACGGACTCCCCGACAGACAGGGTGGCATTCTCCTTCACCTTAGTATCTTTGTGGTTAATACTCCTGACGGCGACAGGATCGTCTTTGCCTGTCCTTTGCAGCTTTCAGATCTTGCAGCAGTGCCACTTTAAGATGTGAAATGTCTGAGGACGTTTGTGAATGCTTTACAAGGGCCAACAGATTACACAATGATTGTATGTAAGTTGTTAAATCCTGGAGAAAACATGGGAATGCGGTCTTACCAGGGCCTCTCCCATGTTCTTTACACTATTCTTCCTTAATACAAGCAACAAAGGCCACTCTAAGGTTGAGCGTGACCACCAAAGCCCTCGGGATCTGAACACCCACATGACTGTACTGTTCTGACATCACTTTCTATGGAAGAACTTGTGAGTGGAGTTTAAACATTTATTTTCAAGGGTTTTAAAAAAATGTTTATTTGAATCTGTTCAAATTTGTGAAGTTTGTTTGCGTCCTGTTTGAAGTCAAAGAGGAGGTTAGGGACCACACTTATTCTTTCTTGGAAAATGATGTAAGATGTTGAAGTCTGTTAAAAATGCAGCAAGTGAGGGAGACAGTAGTAGTTAGAAGGATCCCTAAGAGGCAAGTAAGATGGTAAGATTGTGGGGCTGGCGGGACAGAAGAGCAAGCCTGGTGTCTACCTCACCCAATGAGATCTAACAGGAAATCCTCCCCGATCAGCAGTGGACAGGAATCAGCAGCGGTGTATAGTATGAACCCTCTGTGCTATTATGGCGGGGTGAAGGAAAACAGGCAAATGAGAGTTTGCATTGTGTGCTAGTTCGTTTTATGTTAAGTTGTCACAAGCTAGAGTCCTCTGAGAGAAGGGAATCTCAGTTAAGAAAACCGGTCCTTAAGATGGGGATGAGGCAAGGCTATAGGGCACTCACTTTCTTAATTAGCAATTGACAGAAGAGGACCCAGCCCATTATGGGTGGTGCCATCCCTAGGCTGGAGGTTCTGGGTCCTATAAGAAAGAGGTTCACCAGGCCATGGGAAGCAAGCCAGTAAGCAGCATCCCTCCATGGCTTCTGCATGAGCTCCTGCCTCCAGGTTCCAGCCCTGCTTGTGTTCCTGTCCTGACGTCCTTGGATGACGATGCTCTCATGCTGTTTTGGTCATGGTGTCGTATCACAGCAATAGGAACTCTAAGTTACACACTGTGTGATCACATTACATGCCTAGAGCTGGATCAGGCAGCAGGTAGGGTAACAGTGCAGTGATTCAACACCAGCACACAGGGTGATGATGAAATAAAAACACTCCTGTATCCTCCAAAATAAAAACACTCCTGTATCTCCAACATTTAGCAGCTACACAAAGGGAACTGTCAAGGTCTTCTGGCTGTCCTGGAAAAGATCACACATGTTATGGACCATACTTAGTCTGGAACTTCAGGAACCAAGAACTCATTACTCCTTTCTCATTGTGTATTGATACCCATTTTCCTAACCGATCTCTCCTTCCCACCCTTCTGCTCTCCAGTGAGCATCAGTCTGCAGCTTGTTCTACAGGACAGACTTACTACAGCGACAGTTTGATCCCAAGCAGCACCGGTAGTGCTAAAGCACTAAGGAAACCCAGGGTAACTTGTCCCTGCTGCAGCGCTGGGTCAGAACAGTTCTCCCTCCCTCCCAGCCATTTCATATTCTGTAAGAGGGAGCTAGCCCACAGTGCCCGAGCCTCCAGCATGGATGTCCCAGTCCATCTTCTCTCTCTTTTTTATTTAGTAGACTCCATGTATTTTTGAGTACTTTTTGTTTTGTTATTTTTGTCTTATTATGTTTTGTCTCCTTATTTATTTGTTTGTTTTTCTGAGAGAGAGAGAGAGAGAGAGAGAGAGAGAGAGAGAGAGAGAGAGAGAGAACATGAAGCTGGGTGGGGAGGATTGAGGAGGAGCTGGGGGAGGGGAAAGTACAGGATCAAAATATATTGTATAAAAATACACAATAAATTAATTTTAAAAAATATTTAATTACATCAGTTTCCACTTTTCTTTCCTCTCTCCAACTCCTCTCATGCTCCCCATGTCCCTTTGAAAGCAACTATCTTTTTTCTTTGATGTCTATTATATGCACATATACCCAGCTGAGCTCATGTTTATTGTTTATGTATCTATATATGATGACTTCACCTAGTTTATAAAAAGGGGCTGGGGATCTAAAAGGAGAATTCTTAGTTAGATAAATAAAAATTAAAATCTCTGAGGTTTCATCTCACCCCAGTCGGGATGGCAAAGATCAAGAAAACAACTGACAACCAGTGCTGGCGAGGATATGGGGAAGGGACCCTGCTGCTGGTGGGGCTGCAAACTGGTACTGGGGAATCCTCAAGAAGACTAAAATAAGCATATCACACGGCCAGCTGTACCACTCCTTGGCATAAGCCCAAAGGACTGGACATTGTACTCCAGGGATACTCATCAGCCATGTTCATGGCTGCTCTAATCACGACAGCCAGGAACCGGAACCAACCTACATGCCCTTCAATGGATGAACGGAGAGCGAAAGTGTGGTGTATATACACAAGTCAGCTGAAAAGGAAACTGGAGTGGGGAATGTTCTGGTGAATGGCTGGGCCTAGAAAAGACTATCCTGAGAGAGAAGTGAGTCAGGATAGACCAGGAAGGACAAACTCTCTATGTCCTCGCTCCTCTGTGGTCTCCATTTCTAAATCTTCAGATGGGTAACTTCAAGAGGAAGGCAATGAGGGAGTCCAACTATCCGACTGTGGATTTCAGAAGAACAGTAACCAAGACAGAGGGAACAGGCCTGCACTCTCTTACAAGTCCTGGGTATGTCGATTCATGGTCTTTGTCCCCAGGTTTCCATTGACCCTTGGGAAACCCAGTGTAGTGGGGATACATACAGGGAGTCCCAGAATTTACAACTTAACAATGTGTGCTCTAATTACTCATGGCTATTCAAGAAACCACTCCCAAAGGCACAGACACAAAGCTCCCTACATTGACATACTTTCTATATTTGCATGTAGGGGTGAATATATTGTGGCTAACTTGTCCTGGTTCTATAACATCTGGAACCTCAGCTGGATGACCTGAGTGCCCAGCCAGGAGTGTTTCAGGACAGATAAAGGGAGTTCAATAACTCGCACAAATGATTCTACTCACGAATGCAAGTTTTCTAATGTGCCCTAGTGTGCTTCCTCTTGGGGTGGGGGATGGTACAGAGTATTTCACAGGTGTCCCATTATTTTTTACCTGGGGTTGGGTGATTCCTCATCATAGGATCCTTGGCCCTGTTCCCTGAGCATCTATTTCTTACAGAGCCTTCTAGGTTGTTCATATTTGATGACTGCATTTATTTCGGCTCATAGGAAGTTTCCCTTTCCATTACAAATACTTATTAGCAATGCATTTACACACGTGTGAAGGTCAGAGGTCGACTTGTAGGAGTCAGTTCTCTCCTTCCACCATGTGAGTTCTGGGGACTGAACTCAGGTCACTAGGCTTGGCAGCAAGTGCCTTTACCCACTAAGCCAATTGGCCAGCCCAGGTTTCTTTCTTAACAATCCTTGGAGGCAGTACTCAAGCTTGAGACTGACAGTTGACAGCAAAGAGCTGTAAAAACTGAGCACTGCATTGAAACTGGTGGCAATGCTGGGCCAGTGAAGGTAATGGGACTTTAAGAAGGTAAAGAGGGTTACAAAAACTGGGCTTGGGCACCAGGACTAAGTTATCACCAAGGACTTACATGTGTGCTTTTTTTCCTCTGAAGCAATTTCATAGCCACTAATTTCACCGACCACTAGTAAAACCTGGGTGTTTTACTATTACACTTATACAGAGGTGGAACCTGAGGTCCCTGGAGGCCATGTGATCTGCCCAAAGCCTGCAAGTCAGAGAACTGAGATCAGAGCCCAGCATTCTTCTTTCTACCCCACCTTGAGACCTCAGCAACCCCTCCCCTAGCCACTGGTTTTGTCTCAGGCAGCTCCGTGCAATGGGTTAACATCTAACGTTTCAGATCAGTTTCTCTGGCCCCTAACATACCCCGAATCCGCTAAGCATGGAAGTCCCCACAGCCCAGCATCACCCGACCACCAGGAGTCCACGGGTGGAACCCAATCTGTCACTCAACCCAGAGAAAAGGAAGTGAGCTGGAGGGACGTGGAGCCAGTCAGCAAGGTTGTTTCCCACAGAAAACCCAGAACCTTGCATCGGAGGAAATAGTGGATCGCTGTTATCACCAGCTGTGCTTCCATTTGTAACACTATTTGCAGGAAATATTTAGGACACTCTCCTATTTTCTCTGCGCAAAATCAAGAGAAAATTGAGAAATGCCAGATTATATTGTCTTCGGAAACCCTGTCGTGGAGTAACTCAGCTTTCACAAGCTAGTCTCTAAAGACCCAACTGATCGCTAGCAGGCTGGTGGAGTAATAGAATTTGCTGGAAGGGGCAGGGAGGGGCAAGGGAAAGTGTGTTCATTAGGGCAGAGTCTTCTGCAATGCCTACTGCATTCTCATTCCTCTTCAAGATCGCACACCATCTCCTGGGCAGAGCCAGGGCCTTGCTAGGGATGTTTCGGGAATTTTACAGTCGGAAGGCATTTTTTTTTAACACTTGTGCAAATGACTGCTATTCTTGCTCTAAATGGCTCACTTCTGCTGGCAGGGAAAGGCCATTCTGCCTCCTTCTCTCTAGAGTACTACGTGGCTGCTGTTTGCATATAGTTCCCATATTTTAGTAATTTCACAGTAGCCATTTCCAGCCACTTTGTCCAGCCACTGTGTCGAGTCCAGCCTGGATGCCTGGCCTAGTCACATCGACATTTTGCAATGAGCATCATTTGTCTCCACCCCCTCCATCCCTTGCTTCCTTGACAACCTTTCCTTTTCTGCTTGGGCTGGAGACTTTCACAGTACCTTTCTTACTGGTGTCTCCTGCCTTCCCAGGGGCACTTTCCCTTGGTAAGCATCTCCCATGTTCTTTTAGAGATGGCCAAGCTCATCAAGACATTGGGGAAGGTTCACTCGTTAGGTGAACGTCATTTCTCCACAGTTCAAAATCCTGTGGGGTGCTTGAAAAGTCTAAGAACACTGGGAAAAGCTTCCAGCAGCCAGACCCAGTCTCACCTGGGACCATCCAAGAGAGATTTTTGTTGGGGGATGGGTTGATAGATAAATAAAAATTAGACTGGCTGAAGGGAATATGTTGGGAGCAATGCCCTTAAAACCTTCCATTATTGATGTTAATATTATAGCTAGAGTTAAGTAAGATAAAATGGAAAAATGCTAAAATGAAAATATGATGACTGGGTTCATTAAGAGGTCAGGACGATGGAAAATCCCCGGCTAGCTGCAGAAGGCTAATACAAACGTGGTGGTCAGGTTGCCTAATGATATAACAAACTTGTGACCTGAGAAACCAACATCCTGCTGACGTCAGCCGATTACCTGACCACAAGAGCACAGTGTCCTTGGCTTTCGTACATGTTTCCTGCTTCCTCCCTCCCTCTGTTACCCCTGCTATGGTATAAATTCGGCCTTGGGAAAAAATAAAATTTGTCACCTTAATCAGACTCCTGTCTTGGTGTCCTTCTTTGTGTCTCTTGTCCTCCACTCTCTCCTAGGTGGTCCCCAACCTCCGCTGACTGCCCTGTGGGTCGGAGCAGGAATAGTAGGCACAAAATCCTGTGCCTCAAATGCTCTACCAAGAACTCAGGGATAGATTAAACAGGCAGGTTAAGAGTGTTCTGAGGATGGAACACAGTTGCAGAAATACCAGCCACCCTTACTCCTGCCGTGTGGGTGCTAGACTACTGTGTCAATGAATGGTGCTCACTGGGCTCTGCCTGCTTTGGCGTTACAGGTCCAGGTGAGAGCAAGGGAGTTGGACTCAGGTCTGGAAGGTGATTGTACTATCTCTCCCTTGCTCCAAGTCGAGCCTCACTGAGCTATCCAGGGACGTGAAGGCTTCCAGAAAACCAGCACCAACTGCACAAACACAGAGAGATTACCCAGCAGAGGCTAGGCTACGTTTAGAGGGAGGCAGAACAGGGATTTCAGGCTTCCCTTGAGTAATGGGCGTGGATGGTGCCAATTTTTGGTACGATGGCTGAACACCTTCACGACTCCAAATTTCCTGAGATAAAGCTCGGGGTCTGATCTGGAGCTAGCGCCGGACTGCGTCCTGCTTCATCTAATCAGCATGCCCATTGGCTTCCGCTTGAAGTAAATACACTTTCTGCTCAACTCACTTTATATTTCTGGACAAGTTGTTTTCCAGGGGGGAAAAAAGGTGGTGATCTGAATGTGGACTTCATTGTTGTTAGGAGCTAACAGAGGGGCTGCCATGGGAGTCCTCACCCTGACCCTGCACATTCAACAGGCTGTGCCCTGAGGAAGCTGAGACCACACCAGGAGGAAGCCAAGTCCATCCAGATGTAGCTCCTCCCAGATCCTCCTCACCCACAGCCGATGCCTTTGCTAAATTGCTCCAGGCCTTTGCTGGGGAGTGAAGTCAGTTTGGGAAAAAGGAAACTGTTATTTCACCTAGGAAGAGAGAGGTTTGGCCAGCGCATGAAGAGTCCTTCCAAATCCCCCATTGGGCCTTAAAGTGCTGCTTGGAATGCTTGCTAATGCGACGGGCTGGTTTATTTTGTGAATGCCAGGACACTGCAGAATAGCATATGGAAACAGCAGGAGTCCCAAAGTCAGGGCAGAGTGGCACTGTGACTCCGTGGGTAACTGAGGTTTATATGTTCACTGTCTGTGTTTTTCTTGAGTGGGGCCTTGGAGCAGGGTCTGCCAGGCGGATTATCATTTTCTCAAGGTAATGAGTTTACCTATCTCTTAGAAAAGAAAGGGAGAGAGAGGTTGAGAGGAAGGGGAGGAGGGGAGACTTGTGCTAACTCCTGTGAGCATCAGGAGGTACCAGCTTTGCAGAAATTCAATTTATTCCTCTCTCTTTTCTAGTCTGTTGGCTAGAGCCATTCATCCTGTATCTTGGAAATCGGTGGAAAATCCTCAGCAGAGACGGAGTGTGGCCCTGCCAGCCTCATCCTGCAGCCAGTCCATCCTCATCTTCCTTCCCTCATGCGCGGTTATGTTTATGTCCCTCCAGAATGCTGGCCACTTCCCTTTCCTCTGAGCCACTCCCTTCCAGTCCGCTCTCCCTTCCTCCCTACAAGTTCCCACTGTTAGGCTTGGTGATATAGGGCCACCTGATTAGACTGCTTCATATCCCGAAGGCTAGGGGTTGGGGATTTAGCTCTGTGTTAGAGCGCTTGCCTAGCAAGCACAAGGCCCTGGGTTCGGTCCTCAGCTCTGTAAAATACAAAAGGTGAGATAAAAAGTCTAATTTTAGACAGGTGGAAGGGGAGGGGGAGAAAGAAGAAGGGAGGAAGGAGAGAGAGAGAGAGAGAGAGAGAGAGAGAGAGAAGCAGATATGCAGAGCGGGCAGAGAATCCTACAGGCTGGAATATTGATACAGCTAAGAGCATATCCTAGGACCCTCCAAGTGGATTAGACATCCATCCACCTCATTAAGAAGTAGTTCCTTGGGGCTTACAATTAGCACAGTACTGTTACAAGGACTGCAGTACACAAGGACTCCCCGGCAGCATGGAGGTAAGCATCGCTGTGACATTCTCACTTATAAGTGAGGAAGTTAAAATTCACAGGAGTCGATGAATTGGCTTAAGCCACATAACACAACACACTGCAAAACAGGCCTGCACTTTCCTGTGGTTTTTTAGGGGGGTGGGGGCCTTAGAGCTGTTAGCAACCAGGGATTCTCATTGCTAGAGACTTCTAGGCTTTTATGCTTAAATCTTCCTGGCACAGCAGACCCCAAAAGAGGTCTGTTGTGATAACAGGCAACAGGCAAGCTCCTTATTCAAGCTAGGAGGACTCTCATGCTATTACCCCTCGGGGACACGCACACGGGATGCCAACATTCTCCTAGTTTATCTTTTTCTGGAGGTACCAGGCCAGTGGGGCACAGAGCGAGTCTGTCACGATACTGCTAAGCAGTCTGTAGCTAGCGCATTGCTTGGCTTGTTTTGTTTGTTTTTAAATGAATGTGACCCTCCTGGTAGCAAGGGAGTAAAGAGGGAGCCATAAAGCAGGGTTTGGCATGGGAAGGAACCTGTTCAAAGCAGAGGACACCCCACAGGGTTCCTCTGGCTTTGTTCCCTCACCTCAGTGGCTGCTGCCATCCAGTATCCTGATGATGGTGAAATATATCCCCTTATAGCGCAGACACACACGGAGCAACACTCCCTGGCAAAGGCTTGGGTTCCGGAGGGGCGGAAATGCTCTTCGCATTTCTGGTCAGGAGACTTCCGCCTCAGCCTTACGTCTGGCAGGGATGGAGCAGGGCCAAGGCTCTCTGGGAGATGACCAGCAACCTTCTAACTGCAGAATGTCCCTGTGCATTCAGGCGCTCAAATGTCACGCTGTCACGTGACCGTGAGTGTACCCGGGCGCATCTCACGTTAGAGCTCAGTTTGCCCTGGCTCTTCCAACGAAACGAAATGGCCAACTTGATGAGGACTCACTGGTCCAGTCTCAATCACTGTCCTGCTAATGTCCCTCCTCTCCCCCTCCTGCCCTACTCTCTGTCCTTTACTTCCCCCTTTCCAGGAGCTCCATCTCTTGCTCATTCTGCCGGTTCCATCCTCTGCCCCGCCCTCTCAGTAGCCCCTCCCCTACCTTTCCTTTTGCCCTCTACCCACTTCCTGTCTGAAGCCCGACCCCCACCCTTCACCTTTTCCCACCACCTCTAATTGCCTGAACTCTCTGATCTCCCACCCCTCGCTCTGTATAGTTAGTTTCTTTGACAACTGCCACATAGCTCAGGGTAACAGAAAACCCCGCAAAGAGTGGCTCATGGTGACATGTGATCTGGTTTGTGGTTTCCTCGAACTTGTATAAGTACACAAGATTTTATACTCACTGACGTGCTTGTCCAAGTCTAATGTTTAGCAATGGCGCTACTGGGCAGCTTTCTTCTAGCTTAACCTCTTGATGCATCTATATGATTTTCCTTTCATTGTATTCAACTATTTGCTGCCTTTCTTAAAAAAGAACTCTCCTTATTTGTGTGTGTGTGTGTGTGTGTGTGTGTGTGTACAGATCCCTGCAGAGTCCAGAAGAGGGCATCAGATCCCGTGGAGCTGAATTTATAAGCAGTACTGAGCTGCCCAGTGTGGGTGCTGGGAATTGAACTTGGTTCCTCAGGAGCAGCAGCGAAAGCTCTTCTTAATCTAACTCAGCCATCTCCCCAGCCCCTTGGCTACTTTTAAAAAATAATTTTTACTAAGATTTTTCTGTCTGATTGAATTTCTCAGTGCTATCATGTAATTCAATATGTAAACTCATTGTTCTGTTCTGTTTTGTTGACTATAGCTTCCAGATTAATTGGTTCTATTCAATTCTCCCATTCTCATTTTATTTGCTTGGCCACTCATTCCAGAGGGTTCTGTTTCTCCTTAAGTGTTTGCATTATATTTAAGACTTTTGTTCTACTGTTTTGTCTCCATATGGCATGAATTTGCTGCTGTGTGTCATTCTGACTGTCTTTTTTTGATGCTCTTCGAAGTGGAAACTTAAGGGTTCTTTAGAAAGTAGTTGTGTTGAATGGAGTTTTGCTAGGGCGAACACGTGAAGGAACATTTTAGTAAAGAGGACACAGGTAAAAGGCTAAGGCAGGCTTGTGAAAGAACGTTTCACGGAAGCAGAAACAGGTGAAAGTGTGTTCTACTAAAGCTAGCATGTGAAAGGACACGTGATGAAGGATTCTTTGCTAACCACACGCATGTATTGGTCCACCTTACATGCATTGCTGAGTTTCATTTCTCAGGACTCCACAGGGAAAAACGCACCAAAAAAACTTCTAGTGGCGTACTGAGGATTCCTGCTGCTTCCATGGGCTGGAGCTGATTGGCAGAGTGATGTCAGCAAAGACAGACACATGTGCTGAGTCAAGACATATGGTGTGGTAAGACCGGTGGCGAGCATGGGACGTTTTGGGGGAGACTTAACTGACAGTGCAGGACGTGGAGCTTGACTTGCTTGTGTAGCTAAATGCTTCTTGGTCTGAATCTTCCCTGGTCCTCCCTTTGCTGAGAGAGACACAGCAGAGAAACTCTCCCTCTTGGTCCCTCCTGCTGACTGGTGCTGATGTGGTTGAGGCCTGGCTGTCTCTGCTAGGTAATGCCATTGCTGCTGCTGCCCTGACACTACTGAACTGGACCGCCGGCGTGAGGTGTTTGCAAGCGGATCAAGCTGCTGCCGTTTACCCTCGAGCTGAACTGATTCCCAGACAACACAGACGGGACTTGCTCTAAAGAACCTTCCTAAACAGGTCTACTTCCCTTGTGTCTTTTCTTTCCCACCACCTCTGGTGGGTGGTGGGCTAAGAGGGAGATTAATGCATTTAAGAACCATCATTAAAAGTGGGCTTTGAAAAATTAAAATTACAGCTCTCTTTCCTTGTCATGAACGGAATCTCTGGGGGTGGGTTCAGGTATCCCACTCTCAACGACACAGATGGAGATCTGTCACTCAGGTGGAAGGTAGCTTGTCTCTGGTCTGGATCAGCCCACATCTGAATCGGCTCACATCCAATCACCCCCAGGACACACGGGTTTCACAGGAGCCATCATTTCAGGGCCAGCAGCCTCCTGACATGAGCATCTCCCACAGGTGAGGGTGGCTCGATTACACCCCACTTCCTAGAGCGCATGCACAGTAACCAGTCCATGTCAGGAGCCAGCGTGCCAGCCATCTCACTGTTGTCGCACAGGGCCAAGCAGCTGAGGTGCAGGCCCCATCCCTGCTTCATGATTCTCTGCTCTTCGACAGCCTAACTGTTCGTCCTGCTATTGGCTCCGGCTACATCTTCCCGCTTGCCATTGATCTACCTTGCCCCCGTGGCTGAAAGGGGTCTCTAATTGTGCCCGCTCTGACTGTATCTCGTCCTTTGGTCCATGTGTGCCAAGCACCGGCATTAGCATCTCAGTTCTGTGGTTCACCTGGAATTCTTTGCCTCAGGACCAGACCACGCCCGGGGAGAAGAAACTCCCCGCATGCTCTTCTCAGTCGCTCCCTTCTAGGCCAAACACGGTTCTCTCACGGGCGCCTTTTCTGATCGTCTTAGTTGCTTCCACCACATAGCAAACAATCACAAACGTCCCCCACATGGCAGAGACGGGCTACGCTCCCATCCTTCTGAAGAAAGGCTACCCATCAAGCACACTAAAGTTAATGCACAGACATGAAGGGCAAGAGTAGCCACCATGGCATGCCAGAGGGAGGGAGAGAGGACGCACGCTTCTTGGGATGGGACTTAGATGAAGAGATCGTCTGGGACTTAAATAATTATGTACAATAATCAAAGATCCTGTCGCCCCAACACTTCATTGAGAATCAAATGCAGTGCAGATTTCCTACACGGGTAAGGGGGAGGAGAGAGACATCTGAGTGGATGGATGTAAAGGCCTGGGTTCTCTTAGCAAAATGGAAGCTAGTCCCTGCGAGTCTGCACAAGGGCACGGAGCAATGGCTGACGGCCCTGCCGACCAGAAGCCCCGTGGGACTGCGCTAACCCACAGTAAGCGGCTGCCTGTGATGAACTGTGTTTATCCGGGGTGGCATGTGGAAAAGCAGCAGGAAACGGCTACATCCCCTCTGCTGTTTCCTGTATTCATCACTTTCTTAGGAAATACAGTCTTTTCCTATCTGCAGACACTGGGACTGTGGATGTCCGTCAGTCCCAGCCTTCTCGAAGCTACCACAGATTCAAACTCAGAGAGTCTAGGTTGACAACATGTGACACACACGTGCAGATGCTTAAGCACTCTGCTGGGACTGACTGGGGGTGTCCAGAAGCCCCACCCACTTCTTCAGGTTCCCTGCCAGTGAGAGAGGCCCTGTCTCACTGGGGTTCCTAAGGAAATGACCATTGATTGAGGTTATCTTTGGGGTTCTAGCTGGATCCAGAGAATCCAGATGCTTCTTAGTCAAGAACTGCTTCCTCTACCTTCAGAGAATTCTACCATCTTCAGAACCTCTAAGACTTTTTCGTGACATGGGTTCAAGGATGCTAAGCGGCTTGGATTTGCAGTCTGGTGCACAGAAGCCTGATAAGCTTTGCTGACAGCTCACACATGCCAACTGTTTCTCCGGGGAAGCGAGTTAGTCTAGAAAATGAAAAAATTCCTACTTAAAAAAATATGCAGCTCTCAGTGATTATGGGCTATTTCAAAACCTAGGAGACTCCAGAGGATTCTTGGATCCAGCTGTTTGAAGGGGAATGCAGCAGCCCCTGGTTCCCTTCTTTCTGTCACCTGCAGCTTGGGGTCAGTGGCTTTAGCAAGCAGAGCCCGAGGCTTAACCGCACAGTGCAGCTTCTTCTGTGCTCACCACAGAGGTGAGCGTTTCCGTCCGGAGTCCCTCTGCTCCTCCGGCCAGTAAGATGGGACTTTGGTAGGCTTGAGAGAGTCTGGGAAGCAACTGATGAAGAGCAAGATTACGCAAGAGAGCACGTCCTGCACTGGAACGCCAACCGCTTGAGTAGACGGGCCACATACAGCACATTGGCCTTCACGCACTTTGGCCTCAGATAGTGACAGAGGAGGCTCTGTCTGTCCTGCCCTAGATGAGTTTCTCACTGACGTCTATTAATAGTCCAGTGAACCATCAGGGGATTGCTCAGTGGACTAGCACCCCACCTAGAGACGTGTGCTGGAACTCACAGAAACTGAGTAGCTGGCATTACCCCACCACTCCAAGGAGTCATAACGAATCCCCAAGGAGACTGCCATGCAGTTTTCCATCTACATTCGGCCTGCCTGTCCAGTCACATTCTGAACCACGTGTCCTGACCATTTTCTTCATGTCTTGTTCTCAAGGGGCACTCTCCCTCAGGCCACAAGGCAGGCACATAGATGCCTGCCAGCCGAGACCGGTTCACTTCACTCTCAGCACAGTGCTCCCTATGCAGCTAATGGCCAGAGATGAGTCCGAAGAATAAACAGACAGGCACAGGGCAGGCCCCCGAGGAATAGCTCATAGGGAGAGGATGGAGACACAGAAGAGATCCTCTGTAGCCTTGGGAAATGATTGGCCAGTGGACTTCTAACAAGGTCCCACCATCGTAAACTGAGCAGGTGGGTCAGGGGAGGAGGGAACTCGTGGAGCTGCTTGGGACCCCAGCACTTCTCAGTTGTCCTTCTATGCTTTTGCTGCACAGTTTCCAAGGCTCTCTGCTTGCAGGTGACAGTAGAAAGCCTGTCATCTCGAGGTTTTCTGGAATAAGACACTGAACTTTTTCATATTCTTCTGGAGGATGAACTAAGGCTGGCTATGGTGGGTGATGGCCATGGCAGCCCCCGCTTCGGGCCTACTGTATGAAGATCCCATGATGGGATGTCTTTCCTTCCTTGATGTAACTTGTAACCGTGTGCTATAGACTGCGATCATATCAGTATAGTGTGTGGCCCACATGACATGATTAGCTGAGTGGTGACAGGGTTCGTGTATGACTTTTAAAAGACACAATGCTACATCGAGCAGTGTGTGGCACGTGGGTCTGCCATGCAGATGTGTCTCAGTGAACAAGCAAATCACTTCTGTAGATTGAACTGGCTGAGAGGGGCGGCAGCTGGAATACGGGCTCATGACAACTTCGCTCTTAAAGAACGATCTGTGAGCATGCCTAAGAAAAGAGCAAAACTCAAACAGTAATGGGGGTCAGACAGCAAATCACGGATGTTCCTGCACCACCGCAAGGGAATGAGAGGGACAGGGTGTGTCCTGGGAGTGGGAAAGGTCCAGGTTGCCTGAAGACAGAGTGGCTTTCCTTAACCACTATGGCTAGAGATTAAAGGCACTCTTATTGTGGGCGGAGAAGGAGCATAATAGGAGGTGCGTATGGCTCAGTGGAGGTCTAATTTCATTAGGATATGGGGTGGAGTCATTCCCAGCAAATTCTTTGCTCATCACGTTAGATCCTGGGTTGAAGAAACGCGTGAGGCATTACTGTGCAGAGACAGTACTGACTGGGTTTCATTTGGCTTTTATAGACAGCTTTCTGGAGGAGAAACGCAATAAACAGTTCTGTTTAGAGAACACAGCCATAAAGGGGTTTACTTTCCCTAGCTGTGTTACATTAAACCAGACCCAGCTACAAATATTTAAAATAGCTAGACTTTTAAAATGTGCCTGATGCTTTTACATGTAGAAGAATTTTCAAGAAAAGAGCAGTGAGGCCAATAAAGAGAGTCTCAGATTTGACAAGTATCAGCCTACACCACGGTGGCTGACAAACTTCCCAGAAAAGGGTCTGGAGGAACACTGGAGGGTCTCGGCTAGTGTGGTCGAGAGCTATTCTGCATCCTTAGCCATGGTTTGGATAAAGAAACCGAGGATGTGTTTGTGCACAGCCACAGGCTCAGAAGGACGTACACCTTGTCCAGGCCTCACTAACTAACCTACTAGGAACTCCAATTCCTTACCTAGGAAGTGGAGATATTGAGGCCCACTCTCAGAGTCACCCCGAATCAACACCAAAGGATTATAAAAGAGACGGATAAGTGGGTATCTTCCTACACACCAAGAACAAAGAATTGGGAACTTTAAGTCTCAGTTTAGACAACCAGACCAAGACAAAGCTGTTATGCCAAGTTAAAAAGGGGGAACTGAGACCATGGCTTCAAATAAATGACTCTAGTTTAGGACCCAACAACCAGCAACTATGAAATAATGGCCCACCAAGGGAGGAAACAGAGTGAGAAAACCTAAAACAAAACAAACCCATCCAAAGTGGAGGAGGACTTTGAACAGTGACACCAAATCGTGTTCTTTTGGAACATAGCAGTGTCATTTGCAGACCTCAGGAAAATCCTTCTATGCCTGTCAATCAATTCCTTTGGCTAAAAGAAGGCTTCATCCTGAGGAGCTGCCTATGGGAGTATGTCAGCACACCTCTTAACTAGTCCATGGTGATCTGGTCTTATAACCACTTGAGATGCTTTCAGCGAAAGCCTCCATTAAGAGAAACTGATCACCGAGAACCTAAGGGACGGGAGAGATGTGATTTATTAGTGCTTCCAAGGAGGAACTCCAGAAGTTTATATTGGTCACGAGGCCCTTAAAAGTCAACTATGAGTCTCCTGGTGTTCTAGCATGAACCTTCACATCAGGGCGCCAGCCACTGATCTCTCTAAGTCATAAGATGATTCTTTTTATTAAATATTTATAAAAATGGGGGCTGGGGAGATGGCTCAGTGGTTAGGGGACACTGGCTGTTCTTTCAGAGGACCTGGGTTTGATTCAAAGTACCTACATGATAGCTTCCACCCATTTTTGTTTTCAGTTCCTGGGGCTCTGAAACCCTCTTCTGGCACCAGATACATGCCTGGTGCACAGACATATGTGCATACAAACCATCCATGCACATAAAAATAATTTTAAAACAGCATTAAAAATGCACAAAAATAGCTACTTGATTTGAAGATCTCGACCATTTTGGTGGCATATATCTATTCTTAGGAAGTTAGTTGTTTTCAAAATATCGATTCAAAAAAATTGTACAACTTCCAAAGCAGAGGTATTGTTGAGCAGAGACAGAATGATCGTGCTTTAGATGTGGCACGTCAGGAGCTCTGGGCTATAGTCACGGCGTGGCCCTTGACTCTGTGGAGCCCTGGCTACTACGGAGTTTACAATGCTCTCTCATGCACCTCCATGGAAGCAGCTATGAAGAGGGTAGAAAGTGCATCTGACCGTCCCCTCTGGAAGGCAGCACTGTTCTGGGAGATGACGGACTGAGAGGGAAGATGGTCCAGGAGCAAGAGCCTCAGGCTTCCGTTCTGGCTATGGGCAAATTCGTCAGTGCACTGAATCTCTATGGTCTCATCTTACAAACTGGGGTCTGACTCCAGACTGTCCTTTCCAGCTCTGAAATTCTATCCTCTGTTAACTGCCCTGGCATACACAGCCCAGCTTCTTGGTAATGCCTGAGCATGTCTATTCTTCTTCATTGCTGGAGTCACAGAAGCTAATTTAATGTGAAATTCCACACTGGCGTGCAGAACCTCTACCAGCAACATGAAAGATCGCCGTCTTGGGCACAGGATCCGGTTATGAATGGCTTACCATATGTTCCAACACTCTGTCATTTGCCCCCAGCTGTGTACACATCCCACCGAGGTTCAGGAGAGGGGCCAGGGACAAGTCACCAACAACAAAACGAGAGAAACCATCTATGCAAAAATTAATGCAAGGTTTCCTACACACAACTACTGCTGCTGGGAGACACCGCCACTCCGGATCTGTTGATTGGCTGGGCTGCATGAACTCACCAAGTCAGTCATCGGAAATGGCGAGAGACAGCCTTATACAGCACAAGCTACACAGAGACCTGGAGTGGTGGAATGACATCAGAAAGATGAATGTGGTTGACAGCTCAAATGCAGAACCTGGCTGCGAGGAGGCAGAAGGGGTTTTATACAGCAGACAACAATGAAGTGGTCCCTTCTGGGAAGGTCCAAAACTGAAGGGTTTTTAAGGAAAAGAACAAATTACTTCTAGAGATAGCAAGAGTTAAAAGGAAAAAAACAAACTTGCACATCATCGGTGTTCTTTTTTTTTTTTTTTTTAATGCCTCAGTTCAGTATGCCTGATTATGCAGCCAACTCAAGAAGAAACAGAGGTGTTGGGAGACAGCATCCTGCTGTGTTTTTAGGGCTCTGGAGGCAGCCATTCCTGAAACCTCGACACTTTCCTATTACATGAGTTGACAGATTTCTTCTTAGCAGTACATCCTCATACATATAAACATACAGAACAGCCACAACCTGTATCAAAAATTTCTGATGCTGCAAACTGAAATGGTCAAGCACACAGCAAGCGGGGACATACCTCATATTCAAAATCTGAGTTTACGCTTCTAGTCTGACTGGCAAATTCATGGTGTCAAGGCAGTGGCCATTAAAAACACATTGAGATGAATTTCCAAGATTCAGGGACCAAGAAAATAAAAGGACTATGTATCTTGTCCAGAGAGGAGGGATTTCTTTTCTGGTAGATTTGACATCTCTGCCGTCATCTACTGCAGAGAAGGTGAGAATCAGGCTACTCAGTCTTCAGTAAAGCTGATAAGCTGAGTATGTCCTCACCACATGTGAGAAACTGGAGGAGTGAAGAGCTGTGCAAATCAGGACAAGGCACGAAGTGAACTCGGGCCTGAATGACCAAATTGTTATTTATTATAGGGTTAAATTTATTAGGATGTCCTTACAGGTTTCTAATAAAATGTTAGGGAAGGAGTAAATGCCCCCCCCAACTCTTTATGTCTTTTCTGAACTGCATTAAGTATTTGCCACGTATGAAAGGACAGCCACCTGCTCAGCTGGGTTCCACATCTTCCTGCCTAAATTCTGTTCTTCTAATTTGTCTGTTTTGGGCAACTGATAAAGGCTGATTTCCTTTGCTGCCAAAGTCTGTGGCAGCCACAAGAGGAAAGTTGGAGTCAACACGTACTGGGCATTTTACCATCTTTATTTGTCACCGTCTCAAAAAAACAATATTCAGGGATCACCTTCACCACGGCTCCAGACAATGGAAAGAACTAGATACGATTCCCATACAAACCTGCGCTGTGTCGCTATGCCACTCTCCCGTGAGCTAGTGTGGGAGACAGTGTCACCTGCCCTTCCTGACCGTGCACCCGGCCTGGGCACAGCACTTCAAGAACCCGAGGCTTTAACATGAAGTCTATCCCCAAGTTCTTATTACCACTCCAGGGAACGAACGGGTGCCTTGAGACAGAAGGTAAACTACACCACCATCTGATGTACGCGGGGCACTCCTCTCAACCTGCGGCCATCTACATCCTGAGTGCCTACTAGAACTAGGAGTCTTTTGGAGCTGTTTAACTTATCTGTTACTCACAAAAAGAAAAAGAGAGAGGGGGGGATGGGAGGGAGAACATTTTAGGCCAGAGTTCCACAATGGAGATGCTGGCATTAAAATCTGGTGGGTTGACAACAAACACAATAATACCACAAATCACGGCATGCTGTTCCCATTCACTAAACCCATACCTTGCCAAGTTGAGACATGGTCGCTGTCTGTCTGTCTGTCTGTCTGTCTCTCTTTCTCTCCCTCTCAAACACATACTCTATGTGTGTGTGGTGTGTGTGTGTGTCTGTGTGTGTGTGTGTGTGTGTGTGTGTGTGTGTGTGTGTGTGTGTGCGCAGAGGTGAGATCAGAGGTCGACAACAGAGCATGTCTTTCAGCCACTTTTCGAGTTAATTTCTGAGACAGGGTCTTTCAGTGATTGCCCAAGCCAGTGAACTCCAGAGTCTCCCCACCCCATCCCTGCCTACCCATCACTGGAATTACAAGTACACAGCGGTACTCTTGGTAAGTACTGGGGATCTGAACTCCGGTCCTCATGCTTGTGTGGTAAGATTGAGCATTCCCCCTAACCTGGATAGGTAAGATTTCTTTAAGATGACCTTTTACAATAGATTCAGGAAACCGAGAGTCATATCCTTCCTAGAGTTCCAGTTGAGCTCGGACTGAGGAGTGCCTGACGATACTACTGACCAGGACTGAGGCTAGTACCCGAGAATGGCGACCACCACCATCAGGAGTGGAATGTGCAGCTAAGCCGTAGTAACCTCTGCTTTCTCAGAATCTTCTGGCACAGGCGCCGGGGCTGGACCTGTGTGTCCTGCTGCAGGAAGCAGTCCTCTCTGCTGTCTCCAGACAGACTGACCCCTGCTACTTTCCTCAGCACAAAGACCTGGTGAGGTTCTGGCTTCGGGTCAGCAAAGTGCCTTTCAAAAGTTGAAACATGATTAAAGCCTCAACCCAGCTCTGAAAATCATTTTCAACCAACAAGGAAAAGAAATGTAGGTGAGTGAGGGGAAGAGGGAGGGAGCCATGAACACTTGGACAAGGCCACAGAGGTTCCAAATTCTGTCTCTAAAATCCAGCCAAATGCTGATGCTTTGTTCACTGGTGGCAACTCAGGAACGCTCCAAATTGCACAAAACTACTTGAGGGAAGCTGGCCTGGCAGGAGAGAGATAATTATTGGCTTAGGGACAGTATGTATTGGGGACAGTGACCACTGCCAAGTAAAACCTACATTCGCAATGGCCTTCATAGCCTGCTAGTTATTTTCTGGTTTCAAGAAACCAAATACAATTTAAATTCACCATTAATAACCGAACAAAGCCACACATACACACACACACACACACACACACACACACACACACACACACACACACACCACCCGCCCTCAATCCCTTTTAGAGACCCATCAGTGGCGGCATCCAATCAAAGCTGAATTATTAAATGTCTATAGCTTAATCCCATAATTCTCAAGGGCTCAGGGTTTGTAATTCCCCTGGAAAAAAAAAACAGACACAATCTACACCATGAAAAATTTAATTGCACTTTAATTACCAGTTAAGCTGACTAGCATGAGATATGGGTGCCTTCCATTTTTAATAGTCATTATGAGTCCAGGAGAATTTTGAAGGGAAATAATTGAATCTCATGGGAACACTCTCTCCTTCTGCTACCGCCAAAAATCAAAGGAGAGCAGGGAAAAAAAAATAACACGCACAGGGCGATTCAAATTCTTCCAGATCATAACCCGGGACAGCCCCCAGCAATAATAAACTGGCCATTCCCAGGCAGCTGGACTGCCCCATTTCGTGATATGCTAATATGCAGTTGGGTTTTCTGCAGTTGAGTTCTGCTACATTAAACAGATAAAGGCTCTTGGATGGGCTATCACCCCCTACACACACACACACACACACACACACACACACACACACACACACAGACACACACATACTCCCCAGGATAAACCCAAGCATGCTATACTTCCATACTTGTTTCTTTGGTTTCTCAGAACTTAACACTGACACTGGCATGCAGCCCTCCACGCACCAGCATGACCTCCACGTGCCAGCATGCCTTCAATGTGCATGCACAAGACCAGGCCCCATTTGTACTAAGAAGGAAGAGGGTAGTGTGGCTGCTGAAACCTTTAACAACATCAGACATGAGCAGGGCTTGAACAAGAACATAACGTTAGCCTTCAAACACAGTCACTTTGTCAGAGAGCCAGCTGCCTTGGGAAGCGGCATGGGTGTGTGGGGAAGGGAAGGGGGAGCAGAGAGGTAAGCTAACCATGCTCTCTCTCCTTAGGTATACACTAGCCTTCTAACTTACTTCATTAAGGTTCTTGGCCTTCGGGGTGTGTGTGTGTGTGTGTGTGTGTGTGTGTGTGTGTGCGCGCGCGCGCGTGCATGCTGTGTGCCTGCGTTTGCAGTCAGACTACAGTAGCCTAATCTCTTCTTAGGGATATTGTACTACCCCCGTTCATAACTTGTGTATGGAAACTAATTGGGTTATACTTTTAAAAGCCAGCCTGGAAACAAATTAAGGCTCTTCCTGTGGTCTTCAAGTAACTTGGGACTCTGTATTGCCCTTGCTACCCTCAAACGTCCTGCAAGCCTGGACCTTGTTACTGTGATCATTTGGTAAATGGATTACAAGTTCGTCCGCCTGGAAAATAGGAGAAGAAGAAATGTCTGTGTCAGGACGGCTGGTCACTTTCCCCAACTGGGCACCCCTTCCCTTTCTTCCTGCCTCCACACTATCATACAGGCTGTGTCTTACTTTGGTTGCTATTGCTGTGATAAAGACACAGGACTGAAAGCAGCTTGGGAAGTAAAGTAGTTATGGAACTTACATGTCCCATCATAGTTCATCCTCAAGGGGAGTCAGGGCAGAAACCCAAGGCAGGAACTGAAGCAGGAACTGAAGCAGAGACCATGGAGGAATGCTGCTTACTAGCATGGTCCTCCTGGCTTGCTCAGTCTGCTCCTACTTATACAATCCAAAACCACTTGGCAGGGGATGATACTGCCCACTGTGGGCTTGGCCTTCCCATAGTGTTCATTAATAAAGAGAATGTCCCCACAGAATTGACTATAGGCACATCTGATGGAGGCATTTTCTCAACTGAAGTTGCCTCCTCTCAGGTGACTCTAGCCGTGTTAAGCTTCCGGAGATCTACATCTATCTGCCTCAGGGACCAATGATCTCTACTCCTAGCATGGAGACCCAACCTATAAACACACACCATAGATCCTTTCTTCACCATGGGGGTCACAGGGTAGGAGGGAAGAGGTCTAATTTTATATGCAGGGTGCCCTTCTCGGGGGTGCCTGCTTCTGACTTAAGGGGATGGCTGACTAGTTCCCGAGACCACCAAAAATGCTCAGGTAAAAGAGAAAGGGAACCGCATTGGGAGATATTTTTCCTTCTCAAGTTACCAGGGAATAGCCCCAAGCTTGTAGTAGCAGTGAGGCAGGCAAGCGCAGGGAGAGCTCAGCCACCGGGGACTCTTGGGGTCTGTGCTCTCCACATTCCCCTCTCTATAAGAACCTAGTAATGTGTTAGCAACCTGAGACCACCACCTTCAGGCCGTACACCCACCTACTTTAATGGAGATATAGTCACTCCTCTTAGCAATCCATTAATTATGTCCCCTCCCCATCCAAACACATCCTGGCACACAAACTGGGAACTATGGGTAATGAGCACAGCCAGTCTAGATTGACCTGAGATGCTTGCTCAATGGACCATGTCCTCTGAGTGAACTTTTAGAGACTCTTCTGTTTATCCTCTTATGGCTATGCATAGTTAGGCATAGCTATGATTAAAATCAGACACACCAAGGGAAGGAACGTGCTCAGGAAGCAAAGATTATACAATCCGCTCTTGTCAATCAAAACAACAGCAGCAGCAGCAGCAGCAGCAGCAGCAGCAGCAGCAACAACAACAACAACAACAACGATTATAAACTACCTTCACTAAATCCCCCAGCAAACAAATTTCTCCTGTTGAACCCCAGAAAAGAAAGACCGTAACAATAGCCTGGGCTCTCAGTCTCTTTACTCCTGTGGCCCACTGTCACTCTTGATGGTGTATATCTTTGAATCTGTACTACGGCTTAGCTCTTAATAAGGAATCTGTGTGCTTTGCAGTCTGTGTGCATCTGAAAACAGCTGGCCCAAACCCTGACCACCTGTGACAGCAGGGAGATATGGACAAGGACCAGGCCCCAGCCAGCAGAGTGGTTGGCCCAAAGCTACACTGCTCGGTGAAGACTGCAGGGGTTGGGGGTACAGAACAAAGGTTTCTCTGTTGGGGATTGTGTGTCCAAACTCTGAAGGTCCTTGTCCCCAACTGGGTTTTGATTGATCAATAAAGAGCGAATGGTCAATGGCTGGTCAGGTAGACTAAGGCAGGACCTTTAGATTTGCATGGGTTAGGGACTGGGAGAGAGGAAGAACAGAGATCACTATGAAGGGGAAGAAGAAAGACCAGACCTAAAGGCCCATCAACATGTGAGAATGAGAGAAAGTGGCCACATGGACTCCTTCCCCAATTATGTTTGGGATAGCAGAGATGATATAGATTTTAAAAGACCTATGTCTTTTGAATATATAATTCAGGAGTACCAGAGGGGAGTGTTTGCTAGCGGCAGGTAGATCAGAACTGCCCAGCTATTGAGCTAGTCAAGGCATATTAAAATTAACTGGGGTGTGTGTGTGTGTGTGTGTGTGTGTGTGTGTGTGTGTGTGTGTGTGTGTCTATCTGTCTGTCTGTCTGTCTCTCTGTCTTTTCATTCATGAATTCTGGGCAGGTGCAATGAGTGTGCGTGACCCACCAGGAGCAAAGCAGTTAGCTAGTTCACCACTAACTAACTAGTTAGCTAATTTTCTCCACGGACTCAGCAAGTTCTTACTTGTGAATATGTAGGACAGAGTATTCATCCTCAATGGATGGCTCTCTCTCTTTATCTGGTTCAGGAATCAGAATGTCCGCCCTGGAGCTCACACTGGCCTCAGAAGGTAAACATTTTAAGTCAAAAACAAACCAAAAAACAAACCAAAAAAAAAAAAACCCAACCTTTTTAAAAAGAAAAATATTTATTGTGTGTGTCCATGCACACAGGTGCCACTGCACACATGTGGAGGTGTTAGAGCACATGTGGGAGTCAATTCTCTCCTTTGTTCATATGGGTCTCGGGTCAAAGGTTGTCGGCCATCTTAGTGACTGGGAGCATCCTTCTCAGTCCCATCTGTCTTGGCACAGAAGCTGATTTCTCTGACATACCATCCTCTCTGCTGCCCAGCCTCTCCTGACAGGATACTGAGATTTTACTCCAAGATAGCACAGCCCCGGAGCTGGGCCAGCCTGGAGTGTTGGGCTCCCTGCTGGGTTCTACACTGAGGCCTCTCACCCTCTCACCTGAGTGGAGCTGTCACAGGAGACAGACCTGGGGACCCTGAGAGTTCTGTGGCTATGAGCATGCTGGCTTCCTCACAATCTATGCTGACAGCTCCTCCCTGGGGAACGGTCTCCTGTGTCTATGACCTGGGAGTCAGGTGTCTACTTCAGTTTCCTCAGTTCTCTCTAGATGGGGAAGGGTCTGTAGAGACAGGACAGGTACCAACAAGACTGTAATCTGTGAGCAGTTATGCAGCCAGTCTTACAGCATTGCATTGTCCAGTGTTTACCAAAGACTCCATGTCTACCATGGCCTCTGCTTCAGAGCTAGAGGGGAGAGTGATTCTGGAAGCCACTGTCCTTCAGGAGTGAGCTGTTGCTGGCTCTCGAGTCTAGGTGATGGGTCTGAGGTGTAGGTTTAGGTGTGAGAACTTTGGAAAGCCCCAAGAGTGTGCATGTCCAGGCTATACAAGGCCCGGATCAGCATTAAAACGGGGCACTTGGAACATCAGAAGTGATCTAGGAGTTGTGGGAAAAGAGCCAGTTTTGACAGCACTTCCTCAAGGGAAAACTGAAATTCGCTGGAACCACCATACCAGAAGAAGTGAGGTTGCTAAAGCCAGGATGCGAACGCTGAGATGAGGAAAAGAGAGGAAGAGGAGGAAGAGGAAGAGGAAGAAAGAAGAACAAAATTATGGAAGGGGTGTGAGTGTGTGTTCGTGCGAGTACATGTGCTTGTGTGAGAGTGTGCTGGTGTGTGCGTGTGTGTGTGTGTGTGTGTGTGTGTGTGTGTGTGTGCGTGTGTGTGTACAAGCATGCCTACACACCCATGCTGGTATGCAGAGGTGGAGGCTAGAGGCTGGCATCAGTTATCTTCCTCAACTTTGTTTTTTTAGACAGGGTCTCTCACTGAACCTGGAGCTAGTCAATGTGGTTACACCACATGATGACCAATAAATTCCAAGGCTCCTCCTGCCTCTGTCTCTCTAGGGCTGGCATTATAGGCACGTGCCACCCTATACAGTTTTTATGTGGATTCTATGGACCAAACTCAAGATTTCCTGCTTTTGTGTAGCAAAGAACTTTGTCCACTGAGCTATGTCCCCAGCCCATAGGGAAGATCTTTTCAGTGGCTGCTGTGGCTATTAGATATTTGGGCCAACTTCTACTTCTCAGTGTCCTTCCGTATGATCTTCTCACCTCTCCTCAGTCTCACGGGCTCACCTTCCAGTCCAACAGAGCCTCTCTTGAACAAAGGAACGGGTTCTCCCAAAATTCGGAAGTGTAGAAGCATCACCTCGGCTACCGTGTTCTGGACACCACTGATGCTTGTGCCTCTGGCCTTTCCACTTCCCCGTGTGTTGCAAATGAACACGGCAGCAGGTAAACAGAGCCCCGCAGTGCAAAGCGCAACTCTTATTTATAGATCAAACACCTGTCATCAATTTAAACAGTAGTTATCTGACTTGAAAGTTTGGCAAGATACTGAATGCCCCCTTGAAGCAAGCAATTTCCAAGTAGCAGTTTGCGTGTACAGATGTGTTTAAAGCCCTACTTCAGAATGTTGCAATTATCATCAAAAAGACAGATTCCATTAAATACCTGTTATGCTTTTAGTATCTGCACTCCCAGACAGATTCGAAATGCCGGAAGTCCTGGGCTTCTTAACACTATACTTTTAATGCTATTTATTTAAAGGGGCCGAGGGTGGCGGAATGGGGAAGGCATTATGGGAAGTTTTCTAGGCAGTTAGTGATACAATGTGGCTGTTGCCTTTTCAAACCCAGTTGACGTTTCCTTCCTCTCTCTCTCTCTCTCTCTCTCTCTCTCTCTCTCTCTCTCTCTCTCAGACACATACAACAAACCTCACATTGGGAGAAAGCTCTCTCCAAACACAAACCAGTGAAGCATGTGCACATCTCTTAGCACTAGAGACTAACAAGTACCGTCTTCTAAATGGTGGCTATTCAGTGATGTGCTACCCAGGGGCTCCAAGGTGGTGTCCAGTCAGTTTTGCTGATGAACTCCTAAGGCCTACGACACTGTCTTCCTCATTTTACAAATGTAGGGAGTTGCCGTACTGAGAGGTTATATGCACTGCCTGAGACCACTCACTGTCTGAGATCATTCAGCCGGGGAGCAGCAAGCACGGGTTGACCATGGGTCTGTTTCCCTACAAAGCCCCTCGGAAATACACTGTGGCTTCTTTGCTTGGCTTGTTTCAAAATGGACCTTATGCTGACAGGATATCGAATGTCGTTATGGAAGTAGGTGACGGTTATCCTCAGTGGCTTGAGCCTGGTTGGAACTCTGCCATAAATTAGTCCACTGGTACAATCTGAAAGCAGCCCACACAGGTTAGCTCCGTGGCAGCCAGACACCTTAGCTCTTCAGGCCTTTCTTTCCAACCAGAAAAAATCCCAAGAACAGATTAGAAAGCCTTCTATGGTGTTTTCACTCCATGGTTCTATAGCCCTTAGTCTGTGTACTGCTTCTGCCTATGGAAGTGAAGGCGGGCTTGTGATCACAGGGGCCCCTCCTCACCAGGCACCAACCTTCTCAATAGTCCCTTGCCCCAACTCGGAGTCCCTTAGTGGGAGGGACAATATTTCAGGACCCAGGGTCTTGGTCTTGTCTTTCACTTCTGGGTCCGCTAAGCTTGATTCTAAAACATTTCAGAATGTGAAGACTCGATATACGGTGACACTCGATGAAGCTGACACTTGGTGGGGCCAAGGTGAGAGCCATGTGGCTAGGGCCTGGGACCCAGGAACTCAGCTCTTGTCACAGCTGCCACCATGGCATTCTTTGCATTATGGGGCCGCTCTGCAGCTGACGACAAGGACTCTCCAGCCGTCCTCTGTGGTGACTCCGCTGACCACAGTCCACTGCGGGGCCAGCCTTGCTCTCCACTTGGTTCACTTTGCGCTGGGCACGCCAGCTCCTCTTAACCCTGCAACCAAGGACAGCACTATGCATGCAGCAGAAAGCTTTCTGTAAAGCCGCTGTTCAGATCTACCTGTACAAGGCTGGGTCCGCGTGAGCATTGATAGAAACAGGAGGGAGGGGGGACCCTTTCTTGTTCTTTTCTCAAAGCACAGGAAGGCAAGGCAGAGGGTGTAGATGTTGTCAGCGAAGGACTCCTAGCCTCTGCCTCTCTGATGATTGCACTCTCTGTCTGCCATCACACAGGCTCCTGAGCTGACCAGATAGCTCAGCTCTTTGATGTGAAATGCACACTGGCAGAGGCCTCTGGCTTCTGAGGAATAGCGCTGGACGGAGATTATGAAAGGGAACACAGTCAGAAGCAGCACAGTAGAGGGCCTTGCTATCTGCTGGGGTTTGAGTGTTCACCCCACCCCAGCGATCCATGTGTTAGACTGCAGCAGGATGGGGAGGGAGAGTAGAGCCCCTCTGCATGGGTTCTTGTCTCTCTTGCAGGATTAGCCACCTCCAAATGAGTGGTTACAAGGAGAGGCTGAATGTCTTTTTCCCCTCTTCCTTCTTAAGCTCCTGATAAAGCAGCAGGATGGCTGCTTGATGGCCCTTGATGGGCTATGCTTGTGGGCTTTCCAGACTCGAACCATGAAGCCAAAAGAAACCTTTTCCTTTTGTAAAGTATCTAAACTCGAGTATTTTGTTGTAGCAATAAAATCAGATTACAATACACTCCCAGTTTTTTAGGACTACTTCAGAATTGATTTCTCTTTCCTTCCTACTTTTGTTCTAAGTTTTCTTCCTTTCTCTCATCACACACACACACACACACACACACACACACACACACACATGCATATATACATACAATCATACAAATGCATATATACACAAACACATACACATACCCGTACACACACATACATCAAAAAACCTACACATATACATGTATGCACAAAACCACACACCCATGCACATACAGACACATGCACACAAAAAACATACATAAATATACACACTAACACAAATATGCACATATATATACACATAAACATACACATATACACAAACACACATACATACAAACACATACACACACATACAAATACATACACATCTATACATAGATACATATCCACACACATATATTCATATGTACATAAATACACACATATACACAAACACACATACACATACACACACACACACACACACGCACACACGCACACACACACACATCGAAGGCTCTAGGCATCTAAGCCCATAGAAGCCCATGGACAAAAGATGACAGAAGTGAGGGAAAGAAGACCATTGTCTAAAGACCCTGCAATGTCGTGGGCCAACTGCTTTGTCCAGACAAAGCTCCCACCCTGTGAACCGTCCCAGCAGGACTCCTCAAATTCATCCATATGGAAGCTTTTCAAAGAGGTTCATTCAAGAGGCCCTCACTAGTCAATTCCCACCTTGTGGATTCACCTCCGACCCCACCCCCATCGTGTTATTCACTTTAGTGGTTGGGTGACCTTCCAGGACAGCCCATGAGACACGGGTTTCTGCCCTCTTCTCTTCTGATGGGAGGGCAGGCAGAATGGCAAGACTGCTGGGTGGAGAAAGGACATTGGAAAGGATCCTCTGGGCTGGCATCGATCGAATTTGTTCCAGGATAAAGCTGCACTGTATCCAAAGTGCTGGCAGGCCACCAGGTACTGGAGAGTGGCAAGGTTCCCAGATTCCACTTCCTCAAACTGACTGTACAAGGGAGAGCAGGGCACTGCCAGAAAAACTCACGACATGACATGAGGGCACAGTGCGGACAAGGTGACAGCAGGCCTCGCCTCGGCTCGTAGGGATCCAAAAGGCTAAGGGCCACTTTGTGGCTCTCTTCTGCATGTCAGCCTCCTCCTCCACCCAGGAGTCAGGGACTTTCAGATCCTGTCCCCTTGAACCTCTGCCATCTCCTGAGCAGTGGCTGGGAGCACATACCTTCTAGCAATGCATGCCATAGTAAGCGCAGGCAGTCGTGGTGCTCTGCATAAGCCTGACATGGAGACATTCCTTGAAGTTACCCATCCCACAGTTGGCGGTTGATCAAAGCTGCCATTTATATGCTCAGTAAAGGTTGGGCATATTGATGGATAGAAGGAAAAGAAAAATGTAAGGACGGCATTGCTCTCCTCAGAAAGCCCAGCATAACGGAATTGTCTATGAAAATGAAAACCGCTCAAAGGCTTAGTGGAATCTATATAGCCATCCCAAGAAGCCCCCGTCCCAACATCCCCTGCCACCAGCCATGCCTTCAGACAGATGTGCTTTCAAAAGAGAGCCTATCTTGTTCTGGTAGCCTTTGCTGGCATGGGGGCATACTCTTGGGGTATGGTCCTTCCCCATTTCTCCCATACTTGGAGTCTGTCAGGAGCTACCCAGTGTCTCTACAGCTGGCAGACTTTGTTTCAGGCCCCTCTTTGTCCCTTCCCGGCTCTCAGAAGGAGACTCTGATAATTGAGAAGTCACTGCATGAGATCTCTGTCTGGCCTGCTTCTCTGGAAAGGAGCCACCAAGGCAGGCTGAGGCCAGGCTTGGTCCTCCCCGAATATCCCATCTATGCTACGGCCCGCTTTTCCTTATGCCCTGTCATACTTGTTGTGGTTGTTTTCTGTGAGATTACAAACCCCTTTGAGAGAGGACTTGATGGTAAAGGCAAGGAAAACACGACTGAGTATGACATCATTGAGTGTGATGGGCGGTCTTTGGTCTCAAGCTAACTGGGTTTGGAGGCAGCCCTGGGGCATGTCTGAGAATGTTTCTTGAGAGGTTTAACTGAGAAGGGGAATCACACTGGATGCTGGTAATTATAGACTGGAGTCCTGGGCTGCACTAAAGGGTTAACAGTGGAGCCGGCTGAGTGCTAACACTCCTCTCTTGCTGCCTCCCTACTACAGATACAATGTGACCAGCTACCTATGTGCTCCCATGTCCTCTCTTCCAAGAACATGGTATCCATGAGCCAGTGTGGACCGTTCTACCCTTAAGTTGCTTCTTGCAAGTGTCTGGTCACAGTGGTACGAAAGCAGCTGGTGCTGTGACCACTCCAAGCCCACTTTCCTTTCAATCCTGTAACAAACTCAGGATTCCTCTCTTACATCTAAAGAAACCGCAGTTTCAAGGTGCCCAGAAGCTTGCCCTGGACCACTGCCCCAGCTATGAAGACATCTCTCTAGAACTCTGCTACTTTCCCAACTCCCTGGAAGCCGGCGCCCCCTGCCCCTCTCATCTGTCTCTCTCTGGTCCCAATTTAACATCGTGTACTCCACCTCATGCATTGTGTTAAATTTGATGTTTCTTACATAAACATGAAAGAAGAGGCATCTGGATCACTCTACCAATTTTAAAAGCTCCGCCTGCCAATCTCCAGCAGAGTCCGTGCTATGAGGTAGGCGTCCAGAATGTCTCCGTCATGCAAAATTGACGCTGAGGGGAGCGGGCCTCCACTCCCCTTCCAGCTCCCAGTAGCCCTTTTCTATCCCAGCAGCTTTGACTGCTCATGTAACAGAAGTCACAGCAGCCATTCTTATATGACTGGCTGATTCAACTCCATGCAGTGTCTTCAAGGTCTACTGCATGTGGTACAAAGTGACAGGATTCTCTTGTTTTGAAGGTGAGATAGTACTCCACTGGGATTTCTAGATTCTAGATCTCGACAGGCTGCTTCCTCAGAGCTACTCCTTCAAGGGCGGCTCCATTCCAGAATGGCTTTCACATTGTGAGGACCCTACTGCCACTGCTGGGCCTCGAGCTGTGTCTGAGCTTCTCAGTGGGTCTTCAGAGCAACTCTTCAAGGTCATTTCTGTCATCCGCCAGTGAGAAAACCAAGTCCCGTGGGAACTGCATGGCATGCTCAAGGTCACAGAGCTTCCAAGGATAGCAAGTCGGACCTCCCTCTACAACTCTGCATGCCTTTCCAAAAGCCTGTTGACTGTTATCAGCCTTCGTCACCTTCTGGTGAGCCCCTAGGAATGCCTGACCTACATAGAGGAATACTGAGGCAAAACCAAGAGATGGGTCACCATGTCTGTGCTGACTATTGGTCACAGTTCTGGGCAGAGCCCTGAGTTAGCAACTTGTAGCCCATGGTGCTCTGCCTTGTTCGTCTAAGTAACACGTGCAGACTCAGCTCCATATTGACTTCTTCCAGCCTTGTCTGAGCCGCTCACAGACATCCCTAAATTCTGCCTCTCCTTTGTTCTGTATGGCCAAGTGCAGCTGGACACATAAACTCATGGGTGGTACATACCCTGTGCCTGTAATTCTCCAGGGCGGGGCTTGGACTATCCAGATGTGTCTTTACGGCACCTGGAGATGAGGTTGTCACTTACAACCTCTGACTGGCTATGCCACAGGAATAACAGCTGGACAGGCCCTAAGGGTTCAGTACACACACTGTCCAGCTTAGACTGGATCTAGAGATATGAGGGGACTTGTCTGGTTTCAGAACTAATTAATGAAGAATAAAGTCAAAGGACCTCGGCTTTTTGTCACTGGTCGGTCCTCTCTTGCTTCTGACTTTAAGGAACCTACCCGGGATTCCTGTAGATTTGTCAGCACCAGAGTGGGCACATGAAGAGGGGTGAGAGTCTACAGTCACTCATCTTAAGGTGATATGAAAGCACTGGGTTTTTACTTCTATGGGGGGTGGGGGATAAAACACAGAGATGAGAATAAGGAACAGATTCCCACTCCTCACCCAGATATTAAACTTCTGAAGACAGCCCATCTCTGTGTGTCCCTCCCTCCCCACTTCGGGCCTCAATACAGCTGCTCCTAATAAGGGTCGGGGAGAAGGCTGTTCTCTCCCCCAGGAAAGTGTGAAAGCCAGGAGAGGGGCATTAGCTTTTTATGACCTCAGAATTCTTTAATAAGTTAACTTTATTAAAGGATCACTGGTTCTTCTAGGATTTGAAAATGAAATCACACCTTCCAGGGGACAGATATTCACCTCATTTGCAGGGTTGCTGTCGTGTTACATCAATTCACATCTCCCCTAAACACGCAGAAAGTTCCTTCTGTACTGCCTTGGACTTTTCAAAATGCTTGAATTTTATGTATATATGGGGTAGCCCAGGCTAACCTGAAACTCCTGATCCTCCTGACTCCAGCTCATCAGTATTTCCCACTGTGGGCCGCCATAGCTGTCTGAATACATTGATTTAAAAAAAAAACCCAACTTACACTTATTAGAGTTAAGGAAGTATTATATATTTAACTCATCAACAAATATTTACTGAGAGCTTCCTGTACACTGAGCACTGTTCTGGGCCCAATGGGTGTAGGTTAAACAAAGCCAGGGACATTCTTGCTCTGATAAAGTTTGTCTTCGAAGGATGAGGGAAGTGGCTCAGGGGCAGGGCAAGTTAGGCAGTGTCAGGAGAATAATGACAGCTGTCATTTAGGGAATACTTGCTAGGCTTCAGGCTGCAACACTATGAGTGCCATTTATGACACCTCATTTACTCCTCAATGACCTTGCAAGGCATTTATCATTAAGAGGAGAAAAGAACATCCGGGGAAGCTAAGCACCTCCCTGTGGTTGCTGTGCTAGTAAACAGGGAGGGGTGCTGTCAGGACTCCCACATTCTTGGTAGCAGATGAGCTTGTATCTGGCTCAGTTGTGCTGAAGAATGAAAACCGGTTAGCCTGACTTCAGAGACAGATGTGACAGTCACCACCATGCTCCCATGGAACCTAGTCCCAGCTACAGAAAGGTGGGCTCCTGTCAACTTACTGCAAAGTAGAGATGTCGGTCTTTTCATCTTAAAAAAAAAAAAAAGAAAGTGGTGTCTAGCAGTTTAGTATCCACACAGAATGGGGCTGGCCCATCCGCACAGATTAACATAAAATAAGTCAAATATCTAGATGTCAGAGGAAAAGCAGGAGCGGATCTTGATGTCTTTCTTTGAGCTGATGATTTCTTGGATTTGATGCTAAGAAGCACAAGCAACAACAGCCGCCCCATAAATCTGACATGGTTAAAATCTTTAAAAATTTACTTTCAAAAAGGAAAATACAATAACTCGCGGAATGGGAGAACATACTTGCACGTTATGTGTGTGGTAAAAGACTTGTCTTCAAAATCTATAAAGAATTATTAAGCCAGACATGTGGTATACAGCTGTAATCCCGGCATTCAGGCAACCAAGGCAGGGAGATTGCCAGTCTGGGCTACAAAGCGAGACCTTGTCTCAGAAATCAATAGGTCAATAAAATAAAGTAAGAACCATTACAACTCAATAATGTAGAGACAGATAATTCAATTAAAATATGGGCCAAGGATCCGAATAGACATTTCTCTAAAGAGCAAACACAAGTGGCCACTAAGTACATGAACAAAGTCAGCAGCATTACCCAACAGGAAAACGCAGATGAAGACCCAGAGAGACCCTGCCGCATTCCCAGAGGGCTGGAGAGAATGAAGACAGGTAAGGGCAGGCTCTGGATGAGAGGACCACCTAAGTTCAGACCCCCTGCACTCAGGCATGGTGGGGTTCGTGTAAACTAGAGGGGCTGAGGGAGGGGGTCTGACCGTCTGAGCTTGCTCTCTAGCTCGCCTAAACAAGTGAGCACCAGGCTCAGTCAAAGATGTCTCACAATGTAAGTGAACAGTGATGGAGAAGGACTCACGATGTCAACCTCAGACTTCCATACACACAGGCACAGTGAGCGTTATTGCGTACACACGTGCACACACATGTATACAATAAATACCCTGACAAGAACAGTGAGTGGAAGCGAGAGTATGCCGCAAGTATAAGCTCCACATATTGTTGATAGAAATGTAACACTATGTGCATACTATTAAAAGAAACAGTTTAGCAGTCCTCTAAAATGTTAAATGGCACTTACCATATGATCAAGGGCTAACTACACAGCCCGGAACAATCAGGCCTATCTCTCCAAGAACTTATGCATGGATTTCATAGCAATAACGTTCTTTGCCAAGAAGGAAGAAGACTCCAAATGATCATGACTTGCTATACAGATAAATAAAGTGTGGTATACTTCTAAAACGGAGTGTAATTTGGCAATGCAGAGTGCTGATATATGTCACAACATGGATGATCTTTTAAAATATGCTGCATGAGTTTACTCCAAATTTATATTAGTACGTTTATATAAAATGTCTGTGAAAGAAAAATCTGGGGAAACAGTGAGTGTGGCTACCCAGTGACTGGGGAACTAACAGCTAATTAGTACGCAGCTAATGAGTAGGGGTTTTGCTGAGAAGTGATGAAAGCGTTCTGAAATTGTAGAGAGGCTTTCAGAGCTCTGTAAATACATCATAACCCATTGAGCTGTGTACCGAAGGTGGGTAAATTATATGGCATGTGAATTACCTCTCAATAAAACTGTCAAAATGCGTAGTCTACTACAAAAACATGCCGAGAGCTGGAGGAAGATGCCCTCCGCTGCTATGAGTGTGAGAAGAGAATGCCACACCTCGTTAATTTCCCACCAATCCATTCAGAAGGCTTCCCTGGGGAACTTCCTGAACCAAGTAGAGACTGATCAACAAACACTGTCCAGATTATAATACAAAGTAGGAATCTGACAAAGAACAGACCCCCCCCCACACACACACACAAATAACCCTGAGCCATTAATAAGACAACTGAGTTATGGACCTACGTACAGATCCAATAACATTTTGTTTGATAACCAGAACACTTGTTCTAAACCAGAAGAAACAGCGTGTTGGTCAGCTTCTCAACCCTGGGACGGAACACCTGAGGCAATCGAATCGGTAAGAGGAAATGTTAGTTTTGGCTCCTGGTTTTGGAGGTTTCAGTTCATAGTCTCCTCAACACAAAACGCTCTGACTTCCTCCACTGGACCCCACCGGTTAAAGGCTGCCGTCTGGTAACATGTGGAGGGGCCATTCAAGAGCTAAAGAATAGCAGACGGGAATTTCTTTCTTCTTTCCCTTCTTGCAACGCCTGTACTGCATTTCGGGGGTTGCATTTAGAGCAAGATGTATGTGCTCGGCTTAGTGAGCAGCCTCTTGGCACCAGCGCCAGCCCCCAGCCTGGTTTCTCCACAGTCATAAATCTTGGCTCCGTCTCATCATACAGGGCAGTATCAATAACGTCATCCATTGCACAGGCCTCTCGACCAAGCACGCTTATCCCAAGTAAACACTGCTTGAACGTCAGAAGCCTGGCTCCTTATACCTGTGTGGGTGACACGCTCTGCGTTACAAGAGGGTCTGCCCACCCCGGTTACTGTTCTCCTACAATGACAGCCTTCTGCCTTACGGATACCTTGGCAGCTCAAAGTACTGATAAATGTCGCAACGTGCATGAACTCCGGAACTACGCCGCATGAAAGGGTGCCTGGGTTAATATATGGTTGTTCTTCACACCAGGAATGTGCCAAGGACCCCAAAGGATGCATTAGCTAAGACGGAGCTTTCTGTTCACGGTGACGGAAGACTAGCCGTGACATGTATACAGGCAGAAATTAAGTGGCTTTCCCCATCTGTGCCATGGGAGGGAGCTAGCCTTTGGTGAGCATGTCTGGTCAGAGCTATGGGTCTTCCCGGATTCTTCGTCCCTGGTTATTTTAGGCACGAGTTTGAGTGATTTCTCTCTCATTAGGACTCCGCCATGATCGGTGCCAGCTCTGCCCTCACAGCCTTGTCCCAGAAGAGCCATTAACGGCCTGTGTTTTCCGTCAGTTAAAAATGTACCTGCCGGGTGGCTCAGTTTCCCGCATCACTCATATGGAGGTGGGGGTGTTTAGACCGAGTTCTCGGCCGAGGATTTTTCATTTGGTTGAAGTTGTTTTCAGTGTTTTCTTGTTTTTCAGTGATTGAAGGTCAAATCTGGAGCAGGGGTTTGGTATTAATAAAGCCCCTGTGAGGGCAACCACTGAAGTGACAGCTTAACTCATCACTGCCCAGAGGAGCAGAAATACCACCAAGCCTGTGTGGGCAGTCATCAGACTGGCTGTGGCTAAAACGGTGCTGATGTTGTGGAAGGCCAAAGGAGATGGGCACAGGTATGTGGTGAGCTGTGGATAGCAATGACGGAGCTCTGAACTGGAATCTTTACAAGGATTTGTCCAGACAGCATACAAAGAGGACTTTGTTTCCGCTGTTGGTAGCGGGAACCAAGTTCTTGGAGAGCTACTTCATGGAGGAGGGAGGCTTCTGCCCATCACACCCACCCATGCCCAGCAGTTTTACTGTCTGATAAGAGAACAAGAAATCTGGGGATTCTTCCCACGTTGGTCTTAATGGGATCTGTTTCACCTAACTGGTCTCTGGTTCAGGAATCACTTGAAAGTAATTAGGCTGCACTCTGTAGGGCTCACTAACACGACCACAACTGCACACTCGCCACAAAGCACAGCTGCCCAACACATTCCTTTCCATACCTAACAGCTCTCTAGGAAGCACTCAGATTGAAAAGCCCTACTCAAGCAAGCAGAATGGGATTCCTTCCCCAAAGTGGGATCTGTGGACCTGGGCAGTTAACAATAGATAGTAAAATGGGCTCCATTCTTGTCTCATTTCTGTGATTCTCAAAAACCTCAACTATAAGCTCCTCACGTATGCAATAACAAAGGCCTCCTTTTTGGTGGGGGCAGCATGTCTGCACTGGGGTATGTTGTGTTGCCATTTCCTCTGAGAGGAAATGCTCCTTTCTCAAAGGAAAGCTCCTGATCAGGACACAGGAGGTCCTAAAAAGAGGTGAAACATTCCATCCTGCAGGCAAGCTCAGCAAGCTCAGAAAGTAAACTACAGAGTCTTCAGGAAGTCCCTGAAACTGACCACTGCAAATACATTTAAGCAATATGGATTGTGGAGAGTCATTGTCAGACACGTTTAGTTACCTGAAGAATCTTGGAGCATACAACTGCCTGGAATAGACACCCTCCAAACCATTAGGAACTGTGCAGTATGCTCCAGGGTTCTAGCTTTCATGGCCCATTGCCATGCTGCAGTGGGCTTTTGGTGACGAAGCTGTCTTCATGTCATTTCTATTCCTATAACCTCTCACCTATACTTATATAAGCAGCTCCAGTAAAACTCATTAGCTCACCAGTTGGACTTTGGCAAGATGCTTCTCAATTTTGAATATTTTCAGAATTTTGGAACAGGGGTGTGTGTGTGTGTGTGTGTGTCTAAAGAGTAAGTGATCCTAGGGGGATTGGGAAGAAAGTCTAATACACATTTTAAGTGAACATCACTTTATAGACATTCTAAATAATTTCATATCTTAAAGCAAGTTTCACACTATGGCACTTTTGTACATGGTAGCATCTTACTTGAACTCTAATAGAAGCTTTGGCTTTAGAGCATTCCTTAGGAGGGATGTTCAAGGCATACCGACTTTGCTTCAGTGTTAGCTGGGAGTTCTTGACAGACAGGCGTGCTATAGTACAGATCTGATGATCACCCTAAGCCTATTTGTGAACAGCATGGCCACCAGCCTGTGGCACTGCTGGGATGTGGTGAACTTTTAAGAGGTTGGGCCGAGTGGGCAGAAGTCAGGTTGCTGGGGTATGCCTATGAAAGGAATTTTGCCTTCTCGACAGCCATGAAGTAAAAAGGCCTTCCCTTCCACATGATCACATCATGACATACGATGTTACCATAGTAACAGGGTCATGTAATCATTCACTGAATCCTCCAAAGATGCTAGTCAAAATGAGCTTTTCCTCTATTTCAGTTGACAGTCTTAGAGTTGTGTCCCCAGTGATGGGAAGCTCTACAATAAATAGAGCGAGCTCTTCACAGAGAGCAGCCAGCTTCCTGGAACCCTCACGCCACCTGTTGGTCGCACCAATGCTTCTGATTCTCAGCAGCCTGGCGACTTCCTTTGCTTTTAACTACTTCCCAAATGGGAAGATGAACCTTCATATTGTTGATACCCTTTTAAAGATAAGGATTTTGTTTTGTCAGGATTTTAGACTAACTATATTATGACGGCAGCACAGAGAGTCCCCATGAGTTCCATCCTCAGGTTCCTGCCTGCAACGCCTTACACTACCAAGCAACACTCGCCAAAATGGGGGAAGCTAGTATTGGAATGTTATTGCTGATCAACTCCAGATGCTAACTGACTCCTGTTAGTTTTCCGGGAGGGCAATCTTGCTGTTCAGGAATCTGCATCACCGTCTCCCCAGCTTCCACTGACAGACAGGCAGGTCTCAATCTTAACATGACAGCCGTGAAGAGCGGTGTCAGGCGCTCTGCACAACAACTTCTGACCTTGGTTCATCTCTCAATGCTCAACGGTGCTCTCCTCATTGTATAGATCGGAGAGAATACATACCCTCCTCCCATCGCCAGTGAGGTCAGCCTAACTCGTGGGCGGAGCTTGCCAAGTTTCTCTGCTGCAAGGTGCAGCTGTCCTTTTCCTTTATTGATAATGCTCTAAAACATAAGATATACTAAAAGGCTCACTTTAACTTAAAGCTCAAATTGGTGGGCTCATTATGGAATAGACTTACACAATTATATTATAGCCACGGGCAGAGATATTCATGAAGACAACCAAGGTCCCCACCTCCTGTGCAGGCAAGGACAGGCTCTTTTCCTCGCATCCGAACTCCACCTCTCCTTGCCCGTCTGGTGCCAGGCAGGTTCATTTTGTGCCAGTGGATTGGGTGGGGATGGGACAAGGTACCAGATATAGTCACTCTCAGGATCCTACCTCCTGAACCTCATTCCCCATGTTCACCCTATTCCCACGCTGTGTCTGTCATCCAGTAAACTACTTACTACTCCACAAGTTCATGTGACCACACAGCCCTTCTCCCTTGACAGCCTTCTCTTAACCAAAACTTACTAACCCCATCTGGTGAAGTGGGAATTGAGGAAAAGGTACCGAGCCAGGGCCTCTCAGCTGCTACTGACTGGACTGTTTGCCTAAAAAGTTGCTCTTCAGAACCTCTGATGTCCTTAGCCATTGTCTGATACATTTACATGGGTTTACTCGGCCTCTGATATACCTGGGCTGTGGGTGGGTGGACTTTCTCTAGGTCCTTTGGAGTGGAAACACATTGAGAAGTAACTAGTCTACATAGGCAGTCAGGCCCTGAAACAATAATCCCTTCCCCTCCCAAGGTCACACTAAAACTGCTCCAGATAACACTGTGAATAGGGATGGGCTACACACCAGTTCCCCAACTTCCCTATGCTGTAGGTGACAAGACCTATCTGGGCTCTTGAAGAGTGGACTTCTGCATCTCTGGCATCCATCTCTGAGGAATGACTCACTTGGCATCTGGCCGGCTGGAGGTGTAGAAACCAAATTATGACAGACATCGTAGGCAACTTCAGCTCACAGTCCTGGGGAGCCCTGCTGGGACAAATATCCTCTTCCAACCACAGCAGCACACGTAGTAATCTTCATTTCAGCTCATAAGCACGGGGCCAAAGAGGAAACCCAATGTTGTTCAGACCCAGGCTCTGCCTCAGCTACTGACAAGGTCTTTGAGGACATGGGATTAAGTTTTTTCTTGTAGATGACATTAGGCATGCGACGTGTACACACAAGTGTTCAGGGCCCTGCATCAAATAAACAACTCACAAAGGGAGTCTTTGGGGGAACTCCCCCTTAGAGGAATTTGGGCCTTTTTAATTATAAGATAAGGTGAGCAGAGATAAACAAGGCTAGCTACTCGTCTGTTGTCTTTTATCAAATGAAGGCTGGCGTGGGATTTCCCCCTTAGTGCTGCGATGGGAAATCCCAGAACTTCCTGCATGCCGGGCGGGAACTGAGCTTTTCCACTCTAGACCCAGCCCTGCATGGTAGAGAAACCAAAGAAAACATGACAACAAGACTTATGAGACTAAGACTTAAATAGAATCCAAATAGACAGGACAGGGCTGGGAGGAGCCAAGGCTCCTCTGTTAATCTATGCGAGGACTGGAAGGGCAGAACACAGGGGAGTTTGAGTCCAAGCAGGTGGATGGCCACAGAGGTCTTACCTTCTAGGCACCAGCAGATTGCTACGAGGCTAGTGCTTGGCAAACAGACTTTGACAGTCAGAGTTTCCACACTTGGGCCTCCAGCACTGCTAACTCTTATAAGATGTCCCTAAAAGGCAGGATGAAGAAGGACCAATCCGAAGACCCAGTGGAACAGAGAGGTCGGAGAACATGCTTTAGAAAGACCAATAGGGCAGGGCGGTGGTGGTGCACACCTTTAATCCCAGCACTTGGGAGGCAGAGGCAGGAGGATCTCTGTGAGTTCAAAGCCAGCCTGGTCTGCAGAGGGGCTTCTAGGACAGTCAGGGCTACACAAAGAAACCCTGTCTCAGAAAAACAAAAACAAAACAACAAAACCCATAGGGAAAAAACCACAAGGCTTATGGTGACATGGGAGGGAAGGGGTACAAAAAGAAAAGACAGAAAAAGAAGGCGGGTGGGAGTGTCTCTAACCAACTTCATTCCAGACTTGCCTACCACAAGCACCCAATGAACTCAGGTCACCACTTGGGGACAGTGATAGACCTGCACTCTTCATGGTACTTCATCTGCCTTGTTGCCTGCCCAGAGACACAGGTGAGCTCAGGGTGATCCAGGAAAGCCCTTAACAATGGCTTGATTCTCTGTGTAATTTCTAGAAGGTGAGCCTGGGGTCAGCCTGTTTCCTCCCAGATACAGGGGTCTTAGCTCCAATGGAACATTAGCCATTCTACAGGGTGTCACCTCCCAGAACTGTCCCGAACCAGTTTTATTAAGTTAGAAACAGATCTACACCTCTTGGGTAGTTATATATACTTCTGTGGCCAGAACAGGAGGTTGATCCTGTTTGGACCAGATGCATTAAGGAGGGCGGGGGAGAATAAAGGCGAGCTCCAATTGAGTCCAAGACAACCTGACTGAAAACACTGAGGGGACCCTGACTCCAAATAAAGCTCGACTCTGAGATCCTGATACACCCCACCCACAGTGACAGGCTATGGTCACACTACAGAGCTGGGGACCAGTAGTCAGATCATTCTCTCCAAATGGCATCTTTTTCTAAAAGAGGTGTGTGCTCAGGAAGGTTGAGTTCAGGCTCAGCTAAAGGGCACCTACGTTAGCACACGGGTGTAGTCGTGGTCTGACTTCTGTCTGCTGCTAGACACTCCACAGGAAACCGTTTATGTTCAGCACGTTGTCCTAAACCTTCGGAGCTGCTCGCAGACAGCTGCTGATGTGTGTAGGCTAAGTCCCGAAGTCTCACACAATGAAGACCGGGAACCTAGGGCTCTCTCACTCCCGGCCAGGGACTGGCGCCATCATCACCACGATGCCTTGATGCTGATTTCGGATGGCTCCGGCCCCTTATGCTGAGTCTTCTGCTGTCACCAGTGTTGAAAACCCCTGGCCAAGTAGAGGGATGCAACAGCCTTTGCTGTTTTGATTTGCCAAAGACCCAGGATGCCAGGAGGAAGCCAAGTGTCGATCCCACTGGACCCACGCAGTCAGAGTTTATCAGGAATGGGAGGGATTTTTTCAAATGATGTAAGATTTAATTAACATTTTAATAATTATGTGTTGAATATACCACAGGAGGTGGAGGTGTGGCTCGGTGATGCAGGCCGTGTGTGAGGCCCTCCATGCTGTTCCCAGCCCAGTGCATGAGTATGTCAATGTAGGCCCATGTGGCAAGCTTTCTCCAGCGGAGTATTAAAATACAGTCATGATCAATCAGAACAGCTATGGACGTGAAGTCCCCTGTAATGGATGCAAGGAGACTGCATGACTTGGTTCTTAGATGGTGGTTAAGTCCTGCGTAGCTGTGCATGAGGACAGGGCCGATGGCTATTCACCAAGTGGGAAGCGAACACTCTAACACTGCAGTGAGCTGCAGTCCTTACTAGAACGTCTGGTGAACCTCGGCCTGGGAAGGGTAGAGACAAGGATATGCAGGAGGAGGGGGGATGAAAAGTAGCTTCGGCAACCTCTGCACTAAATTACTTTTAAATCCTTTCCTCTCTCCACAGGAACTTGTTTCTGTAGCACGGGCTGACTTGGAACTTGCAGACCTGACGCCACCTACTGTCCTGAGCACTGGGCTTCCACATATGTGGCATCACACCAGACCAACCTCTGAAGCCACCACATCGCCAGCCCGGACTGACGACATCAGAGCAAGGGGCTTGGTGAGTGTGCAACTCCCTCAGGCCCATCTCCCATGGGTGCAAGGGGTGCCTCAGCCTGGAGCTGCCTGTTGGCTCCAGATAACTGAGCCCAGCCTCTTCTAACAGACAGATACCATCTCCTGGAGGCACCACTGACTCGGATTCCTACTCAAATACATAGAGTGTGTCTGCAGAAAGGCAAACATCAAATATACTGCACTGGAAAGCTGAAGGTTTCGAGGAGGGTCGGTTAATTCTCCGAGTAGTCTGCAGCGTGACACGATGGCACGCACGCTTCACCTCTGCAGGGCAGACATTGATTTTCCCACCTGGGAGCTGCACTGAATTGTCTGGCGGCTGGAAGTCCGATCTCCATGATCTCCAAGCCCTCTCAGTCCCCACGGAACTTACATGTTATTTAAAGACTATGAAACAACACGAGATGAAAAGGTCTCACTGAGAAACCGAGACGGAGAGGAGGATTCGGTATTTCTGTTGCTCGGAGAAAATAATTTCAAAGGTATTTGATAACTGAAACTGGAGAGTGTGAGAGCATGCAGACTTCCTGGCTCAGTTCCTCCTGGGCAAAAGGGCAGTCTCCCTCCACCCACACAATGCCAGGGCCATCTCACCGAAGGCCCTGTTCCTTGTCCTAGGTTCATGGGCACATGTTTCAATCTGAAGCTGCCTGTCATCTTGAAGGACAGGTCGTGGGAAGAATGTTTCAAGCGTGAAATATTTCGCCCCTTACTGCGTGTGTGGCCTTGGGTAAGGCATTCAGCTCTCCCAGCCACAGCTTTTCAACTCTAAATGGAGACAAATCACATCTGTTGTATGCAGAAGGACGGAGCTAGGTTTAATGTGGAAGGTCACTTGGTTAAAAAAAAGGCGTCAAAAATTTGAATGGTTGGCTGAAGCATTTGTCAAAAGATGGCCTACTGGAAAGGAGTTGTAGATGCCTGGTATCCCTTGGCTCAGTGTTGATGAGGAGATTTTAAGGCTTGGGAAAATTGCAATGCTAGAGTGGGTACTCTGTGTAAAACCTAATCCTCCACAACGGGAAGACCCAGAAGAGGAGCCCTTCACTAATCCTACAAGACACAAAACAGTGAGGGGCGGCACCAGCACGTGAGAAGAGCTTCGTTGTTGTCCTTTTCTTCAGGGCAGACCTGAGGGCTGGAGATGCTGCTGCAAAGTTGGATGAATTAAATGCAATGGGTTCAACTGGGTCCTGAAGTAGCAGGGGCCAGGTGGCCCTAAATTGCCAACAGCAAGGTGATCCTAGCTATTGTAATGGCAGCGTAGGCAACCCAATGGCAATACTGGGCTGACCCATAATGGACAGCACTGGCAAAGGAATTTTTATCACGGTGTCACCTGTGTGGACCTTTGGTGCTGGCTAGTCAATCCTGATGTTTCATGGCATGAAACAGATTAAACGAACAAACAAATGTCTGCATTTTTGTTTATCTGTATAAGCAGAGACATTCTCAAACGAATGAAAGAAAGGCTACATTGGACTGTGGCTAATGGGAATCGCGGCCTGTAAACCAATTTCTAGACTTGAGCCAGTTTGCAGACCCAGAACCCCTTGTATGAGGGGGTGCCCAGGTTCCCCTGAGGAAGGAGCTTGAAAAATGCCTACAGGTTTTGATGTTCTCCAGTCCTTCCCTTGAGGGACCTTTTACAAGGGCAACTGTACACTAGGAGAAAGAAAGTATTCAGAATTTATGGGGTCTTTTGGATACTAGATATGAATTGATGCTGACTCTGGGAGACATCGAGGAACATTGAGGCCCCTGAGTTAAAGCAGGGGCTCATGGAGGTTTGCTGATTACTGGAGTTTTGGATGAAGTCTTACTTGCAGTAGGTCCAGTAGGACCCCGAACTTATCCTGAAGTGATTTCTCCAGTTCCAGCATGTATTATCGGGACAGACATATTTCCAAGTTGGCAGAATCCCCACATTGGTTCCCTGATCTATGGAGTGAGGGCTGTTAGAGTTAGAAGGGCCAAATGGAACCCAGTGATGTTGCTTCTACCAGGAAAGTGGAGAATCAAAGACAGTATCACACCCCAGGAGGAATTAGTTTCAGAAATTAGTGCTACCATCAAGGACTTACCACACCTCCCTTTAACTCTCCTCTCTGGTCAGTGAGGAGACAGATGGATCATGAAGAATGATAGCTGACTCTTGAAAACTTAATCGAGCTATGACTCTGATTACAGCTGCTGTACCAGATGTGGCATGTAGATTAACACATCTGGTACACAATATGCAGCTTTGGTCTAATGAATGCCCTTTTCTTGGTACCTGTCCATAGGACCACCAGAAGCAATCTGCTTTCATTGGCTAGGCCAGCACTATACATTTACAGTTTACCTCAAGGATATACTAACTCTCCAGCCCTGTGTCAGAAATTAATTAAAAGGGATTATGGTCATCTATCTCTTCCACAAAATACTACCTTGGTCCACTAAATTGATGACACTGTGCTGATTGGACCAAGTGTGCAGGAGGTAGCAATCAGTTTGGACTTGTTGGTAATACATACGTATGTCACAGAATGGGAAATAAACCAACCCAAAATTCAAGAGCCTTTTAGATAAGTAAAATTTTTCTTAGGAGTCCAGTGGTTTTTGACATTCAGAGATATTCCTTCTAAAGAGGAAAGGTAAGTTACTGCGTCTGGTCCCTTCTACCACTGAGAAAGAAGCACAATGTTTAGTGGGTCTGTTGGATTCTGGAGACAGCACATTCCTCACTTAGATGTGTTACTCCAGCCCACATACCAAGTGACTCAGAAAGCTGCTAGCTTTGTGCAAGGCCTGAAACAGGAGAGGGCTGGCTCTTCACCAGGTCCAGGCTGCTGTGGGGTCTGCTCTACCCCTTGAACCAGCAGACCTTAACGTACTGGAGGCAGATAGGGATGCCGTTTTGAGCCTCTGGCAGGCCACTATAGGAGAATCACAGAAGAGACCTTTGGGATTTTAGAGCAAGGCTCTACAACCATGTTCGTTTAAAGGGACAGTTCTTGGCTTGCTATTGGGCCTTAGTGGAGACTGAATGTTTTATAATGGGCTACCAAGCAACCATATGATATGATACTCAACATTATCTGATCTACCAAGCTATGAAATAGAACACATAGCAGCAATAACAATCCATTATCAAATGGCAGTATGGCAGTGGAATATACATGATCAGGCCTAAGCAGGGCCAGAAAGCAAAAGCAAGTTACATGAAGAAGTTGCCCCAAATGCTTATGGTTTTTACTCCAATTACAATGGTGTCTGCTGCCAAGCATGCTCCAAGAGCCTCATGGGGTGTTCCTTCTGATCAGTTGACTGAGGAAGAGAAAACATGGTTCTGTTACACTGATGCTTCTGCTATGTTATGCAGGCATCACCCAGAAATGGGCAGCTGCAGCATTACAACCCTGAAAGACACCAGCAAAAGGAAATCTTGACAGCGGGCAGAACTTCAGGCAGTACATGTGGACATACTTTTTGTTTGGAAGGAGAAACACCCAGATGTACAATTGTTCACTGATTCATGGGCTGTAGCCAAGGGTTGGTTGGATGGTCAGAGACCTAGAAAGTGCATGCTTAGAAAATAGGTAAGAAGTACACTAGGGAAGAAGAATGTGGATAGATCTCTTCAAAATGGCTAAAGGACGTGAAACGACTTATGTCCCATGCTCATCAAAAAATGACTTCAGCAGAGGGGGAGTTCAATAATCGGGTAGATAGGATGACCCGTTCTGTGGACCATCAACCTCTTTCCCCAGCCATCCCTGTCATTGCCCAATGGGTCTGTGAACAAATGACCACGGTGGCAAAGACGGGGGGGGGGGTTATCCATGGACTCAACAACATGGATTTCCATTCACCAAGGCTGACTTGGTTACAGCTAGATCTGCCAGAGCAGAGACCAACCCTGACCCCTAGATATGGTACCATTCCTCATGGTGACTAGCCACTGACCTGGTGGCAGGCTGACTACATTGGATCACTTCCTCTGTTGAAAGGATAATGGTCCATCCTTACTGGATCAGATACTTATTTTGGTTACGGATTTGCTTTTCTTCATGTAATGCTTCTGTCAAAACTACCATTGGTAAACTTACAGAATGCCTCATTCACTGCCACTGTATTCCACACAGTATCATTTCTGATGAAGGAACTCACTTCCCAGCCAGAGAAATGTGAAGGTGGGGCTATGATCATGAAGTCCACTGGTCTTACCATGTTCTTCCTAACCTTGTAGCACCCTATAGCAGTTGGCCTGACAGAAAGATGGCATGGCCTTTTGAAGACACAGTTGCCATGTCAATTGGGTGACAGCAGTCTGGAGGGCTGGGGCAGGGTTCTCCAGAAGGTGGTATATGGTTGAAATCAGTATCTAATAATATGGTACGGTTTCTTTCATAGCCAGGATCCATGCATCCAGAATGGGGAGTGCTTCTGCCAGGAGCCACAACAAACATTCCATTGGACTGGACACAGATATCCCCCTGGTCACATTGAGCTTCTAATGGCCTTAAGCCAACAAGCTACAAAAGGAGTAAGGGTGTTTAGAAGATGACTGATTCAGATTACTGAGAAAAAAACTGGATTGCTTCTCCACAATGGAGCTAAGAAAGATTATATCTGGAGTACAGGAGACACTTTAGGGTGTCTCTTGTGGTACCATGTCCTGTGCTTGAGGTCAGTAAGGAATAACAACAGCCTAATACAGACAGGATAAGAAAGGTACGGATTCTTCAGGAATGAAGGTATGGGTCACTCCTCCAGGAAAGGAGCCAAAACCTGCTGAGGTGTTTGCTGAGGGTGGAGGAGACACAGAATGCACAGCAGAGGAAGGTAGCTACAAATACCAGCTAAGGCCCTCGGCCAGCTACAGAAAGAAGGATTATGACCAATGTGAGTATTTTCTGTTATATTTTGTTAAAAATGTGGCTTGTATAGAAATTTTTATTTTCTTTTCCTCAACTTAAGAAATATAATATCAATTGAGAGAATTTTAGTTGTCATACTTAAATTTGAGAAAATCAAAAGAATGCCCTTCAAGGAACACTGCCACATTTTGTAAAATTTGTAATGTGTTTGTGGTTGTATGAGAGATAGTTATAACATTTTAGGTAGAATTACGATCTTGTTGGTTCACCTGTGAGGGATTTTTTTCTTGATTAAATCATTTGAAGTAGGAAGACCCACTTTTAATATGGGTCTTTTGGGGTAGGAAGATATATCTTTAATTCAGATATTTTTAGGTGGGGAGATCCACATCTAATCTTGGCTGCACCGCCCGCTGGCAGCCTATGTAAGGATGGAAGGAGGAAGCTTTCTTTGCTTGCTCTTGCTCTGCTTTCTTTGCTTGCTCCTGCTCTGCTTTCTTTGCTTGCTCTTGCTCTGCTTTCTTTGCTTGCTCCTGCTCTGCTTTCTTTGCTTGCTCTTGCTCTGCTGGCAAGTCCATTCCTTCATGGGCGTTAGAGTCTCCTACTTCAGAATTCCAGCGTATGCTGTAGACCAGCAAAGACATCCAGCATTGTGACCAGATTCTTGGACTTTTTGTTTATAGACAGCTATTGTTAGACTAGCTGGCCTATAAGCCACTTGAATAAATCCACAATATCTATTCATTCATTGTATCAGTTCTGTCCCTCTGAACTCTGCGGTCTAGAAAACCCTAATACAGGAACTGTGCCTCCCACCTACAGCAACACCAGGGCCAATTCAATGCATACCTCATTATATGCATTGAACCTACCAATGCATACCTACTATGTGCACTGAATCTACCAATGCAAAAATACCTACTGTGTGCTAGGTCAGTCATACAGGAGACAAGTGTGAACAGAACAAACTATTCTACTACATCATCATCTACAACAGAATGTTCTCTAACCTTGGCCACAAAGTGAACCAGTACAACACATAGCAGTAGGACAACCCATCTGCCCTAGTTCCTCTCGGGCCTTTCTGGGGTCCTGATCCCCACCTCTGGTTTTCCTTCCTTCCTTCTCTACCACTGGCTTCCATTCTGAGAGCTCAGAGGTATAAGCCAGGCTTTCTAGCCCTTTATTTCAAATATGAAGGTATAGTCTTCGTCAAGGGTAGGGGTGGGAGCAGGTTGTGTCCGAGAGGACTGGAGAGTATGAGCATATACTTCTGGGGGGACATCAAAGCCACTGAACCATTTCTTACATGGAGGGATTATGTATATGTGATTTATAACAATAAATGTGTTTAAAAATATAAACAACCAAGAAATACCCCAAACTCAAAAACTAACAAGAAAAACAGAGAAAACAGAGCAAACAGTGAACTTGAAGAAAATTAATCATCTAGCAAATGAAAGAGAATTTAAAAAAATACTTAGGTTTCCAAGATGCATAATCTACAAAAGCTTTAAAAAAGGGATCTATCTGTCTGTCTGTCTGTCTGTCTATCTATCTATCTATCTATCTATCTATCTATCTATCTATCTATCTATCTATCTATCTATCCATCCATCCATATATATATATGTGTGTATACACACACACACACACACACACACACACACACACACACACACCAGAGGTCAAGATTGTATTCTTGTAAATTAAAAAAATTAATTTGATGAATCCAATTAATGACCTGGAAGATAAAATCCCAGATAGCCTCTAGAACACAAAGCAAGAGATGTGTGGCATAAACACAGCTTAACAAGTGACTGGTGTGTCTTCAGAAAAACAGAGAAGATGAAATTAGAAAAGAAAGTAGACAAATTTCAACAGAGATAATAGCAAGACAAGAGTCTTTAAAACAAAATGGCCTTGCATGAATGAAAGCAAAGAATGCTTAGGCCTAAACACATCAAAGAGCCATTCCAGGCCACTCTGAAGGACAAAGTGGGCAGATCAAAGGAAGTGAGTCCAACAGGCTCCTGAGACAATGCTCGCAGAAGCCTGGCAACAGGTCTTTGTGCCTGTCATTGAAAATGACTTTGAATTGAGAATTTTATATTCAAGTCCTCTGTGGTGAGTGAGAGAGACAAGCTTCCATCTTCCACAGTCAGAAACAAGGGAAGCCAGCTACAGCTCAGAGAATGAGAAAATCTGTAGTATGCTGTTTGATGTGCCAAGGAAGTCAATACAAGAAGAATGCCTTTTTAGTGTTAAGCGTGATGAGAGTTGGAAAAACATATAATACATTTAATTAGGCTTATCTGTTGTTTATTTATTATCTGTCTGTCTGTCAGGGTTTTGAAGCTGCAATGTAGTCAGGACTGACCTTGGGTTCCTGACAACTCCATCTTTCCAGTGTTGTGATTATAAGGGTGGACCACCACCCCTGGCTTATTTAGTCCTCTCTCTCTCTGTGTGTGTGTGTGTGTGTGTGTGTGTGTGTGTGTGTGTGTGTGTGTGAGAGAGAGAGAGAGAGAGAGAGAGAGAGAGAGCTAAAATAATTTTATTAGATAAAAGTTTGAAAATGTTACTTAGGGGATCAAAACAAACAGGGATGATGTCAAGAAGAATTCGACAGCAGTAATGAAGGGAGAGAAGGGAAGCGGATGCAGCTGGGGAGGTGGGCTAGTAGTTAGAGAAGCGTCCCTCGTCAGTCATCTGGACTGAACAGTTCCAATGACACGGACAAGCAGCTGCTGGCAAACTTACACATCAGGAAACTGTATTATGAGCTGGCTTTGGATGGGGCCTTGGTAACAGCAAAGTGACCTGAAACCACTATTCACAAGCTAAAGGGGCGACAGGGGAGGGGTACATTATCTCCATGCAACTTAATTTGGAAAACACGTTTAAAGGACGAAAGTGGGTGCCTGTGCTTGGGGCCCTGGGGACAGAGGGTTCGTGGATAATCAAGAGGCAGGTCATGGGGACTAAATAAGACTCTTTGACGGTGATGTTGTGTTTCTATAAACCCAAATAGACTACACTGTGTTCACACATCTCAACAGGGATTAGCGCCTGTTCTTATTGGTTATTTTTAGATTAAAGGTTGTCTTCTCATGGAAAGCTCATGAGTGCGAGGGGACACTTGCTTTCTTTCTGTTCTTTGGGTCTCTGAGGGCCTGAGCAGGTGCCTCCTGGCTTTCTCTTTCCCACTCCCTGGTCAAGTGAAAAGGGCCACACAGTGCTGGCAGGCAACACTGAGCTTACGAACACATGGTGGTCAGTGAACCTAGAGGAACAGAGCCAGTCAGGGTGGAGAGGGGTGTTTGCAAACTGACAGATAAAAACCAGCTTTAAAAAGGCAGCTCCTGCCCAGAATGGCTTCTACTCTAGGAAAGCGCAGCCCCCCAAACAGATCTCCCAGTTCTCCAGCCTTGGAAGTTTGGATGTTTTTAGGGCCTAAAATCTATCTTCTTATGGTTATAAACTATTTTAATTTAAAATCTACGTCCTACAGAATGCTTTGCATATATTAGCATATACACAGATACCCCACAGATAACCTGTATAGAAATAGATGTCCTTTGTATTAACTTACTGCTACCTAGGCTCCAAGTGTAGACTTTTGATATGCCCTTGCCATATGCAATGTACCAACCAAACGTTTCTGATTAAAATGATGGTTTTGAGGTTGGTTTAGTCCCCTGGAGTATTATTTATTCTCCCCCTGCTTTGAATCCCTTGAAAAATATGATTATATAAGTTCTATTTATCCATCTTCTTCACTGAGATAAAAATGATGACTTAGGACCATTCTTTTAAAGGGCACTTAGAGGCTTATCCCTACTCATTTCCCCCAAAGGGTCCATCAATCTGCTAATAACTAGGGAGCAGAAATGGCTGCTTCAAAGGTATAACTAAATCTTACCAGTCTGTAGTTTTCTATCTAGAGAAAATGACCTAGACACACTTTCAAACTTCTGCTGAGATCCAGGTGCTCTCTCCTGGTGACATCTCCAACATGAACAGAGAGCTGTCTACAGACAGAGAGAGATGACGCACACCAGGGGCCAAAGAGCCTTTGCAGAACCTTCTTCACACTCTTGAGTAGGCACGCCAGCTCTGTGACTTCTGTCCCACAGATGTGACCTTGCCTGCCTTCCAGATCCATCTTTTCCTCTTATAATTAAGTCTTCCTTTGAAGCAGCCAGCTTGGCCCAAGTCTGCTTTGCTGCTGAATCCGAGATGTTAGGAATGAATTGGCTCTTGCAGAATTCCCATGCTGCTTTCTCTGTGGGTCTGGTTTATTGGCCTTTGGATCTCTTTCCACCCTTTGAATTCTTTTCTACATGACACTTCGCGAGGCTATTTCTGCATGGAAGAACATTGTAGACACCATCCCTCCAGTTATCCTCCAAGTTCCTGGAGGATGGGTTTCCCATACCAAACCTACACTCCTGAGGGAGCTGCAGTGCCCGTCTCTCTTATAAGTGGTCTCTGTAAAATGCATACTGCTAAACAGGGCTCTGGGGAGCACAGAACACATCCTCTGTTGTGGGGCTAAAAGGGTGTGAACCAGAGGTGTTGAGAGCTGTCTTCTTGTATGCTGTGGGAAAGGAGGGAGGGAAGGACAGTGTACAGTTTAGCCTGTACCCTTGTGCCCTGGATCCTGTAACTTTTGACGTGACTCTGACTGGAAAGCTCAGTGGGCAGCAAGTGCCCTTCTGTGTGTGCACACGAGTCTGATTTCTGTCAATCGTGATGGACTGGTTCAAAGTCCATCTACAGTGGGAAGGCAGGGTGGGGATGAGGTAGGGGGGAGGGAGAAAAGAAGAGAGGGGAGGCTAGAGACACTGGAGACATGTCCTTCAAAGGCACATTCCTCCAATTAAGTCCCACCTTCTAATAGTCACTCAGCTATGAAATCATTAACAGATCAATCCCTTGATGCAGAAAGAATCACCATGGTCCAATCAACTTTGACTACTGTGGGACCAAATCTTCAACACATAAGCTTTTGGGGCCATCGGATATCCAAACCAGAACTCGAGTTCCCTCTGACTCGAATGCTTTTCTAAAAGCAGTAGAATAAATGTGCCTGAGGGTAGAGCTTGAGGCCATCGCTCTATCATTAAAGAGCAAGTCATGAGGGTACCAGCCTCTTCCTCTAGAAGGCAGGGCAGGCTAAGCTCTTCCTCAGTGGGGCTGTGGGGGATGGGCAAGTTGCTTGGACCACAGCAGGCACTTAATAGATCATAGCAATCAGCCTTGGGTTTAAGGGTACTGAAAGGTGAAAGAGGCTCCTCGGGTCCTTTTACCTAACTTGTCTAGAAAGCCGGGGCTAACGAATAGCACAAGATGCTTTTAGAGTTGGCGAACTCGATTTATCTCACTCTGGGAAGACATTACAGCGATACTCCCCATTACAAGTGAGAGCGGATAGTTTCCTCTTTAATTCTGAAGGGCAGTGTTGGTATGATTGGTGTCCTTTGTGTAGACAGAGCAATTTCTATCATCCATTTCACTCTCTGCAGAGCAGGGTGCTGTCGCCACCCCCCTACCACTACCAGAGCAGTGACCTCCCTTCTTCTGTTCTGGTTGCCCACTGTCTATCTCAGCAGCTGGCTGTGCCTCCTCCCTCGGACACGCTGAACAATGAGGGCATTAACGGGTTTTTCATGGCGATCTGCTTTAACAAGCTCAAGGGCTTCATCGTAACTAGTTCAGAGGGTGTTTTTCTTGCTCAGAGTAAGTTGATGATGTCGAAAGCTGCAACCACGATTCTGAAGGACATTTGCTCCACATCTCCTCATTTCTCTCGAGAACCTCTTACCGCTCTTTACGGATGTTATCACCATTCTCTACTCTCATCGCATTTATGAGGCTTGAGAAATCAGCCTCCTTTGTGCAAATTAGTTGACAGCCCACTCATCCATCCCTGGGTGAATTTCTAAAAATTCAATATGGATTTTATTCAGAACACACAAACAAATGGCATGGAATATAGGTACTAACCGCATTTTTATAACCATAAAGCACATGCTTTATATGTAATAAACATTTTTAAGCCTTTCAACATTATATCTATCATTTTCTGTGTAGACACACACACACACACACACACACACACACACACACACACGGCCTACTTTCTCTTCTAAGAGGTAAGAAAAGGAAGAGAAATAGCAGCTCTGTAGCTAGCTGTTAGGGCTGCCAACCACAAGACTGATTCAAGGGGAGGAGGGCACCGCATCCCTGAAGATTCCCTCAGATCTGCTCTCTCTCTGCTTATGCTGCAATTGGTTGTAATAAGAAAGGGAAGATTTTTCTGTCAGAAGAGCCAAAGAGCTTCTGTAACCCTTGGGGGAAGTGTAAGAGAAAAGTGAATTGGAGATGGAAAATGTGTTTATTCTGGGAAGCCCAGAGAGAATTTCTCAGTCCACACGCACTGCTCACAGACAGGGCTGAACACAAAATAGTACAGGTTTCCAGTGATTTGGCCTCAAGGGTGGAGAATGGCTTTCTTCTTGAGAGTTTGTCCAGCTTGGTAGGATTTGAAGGAAAGGGGCATTAATATCTTTGACCCAGCATAGACAAGAGAATGCCAGAGAGAAATATTACCCACCAAGACAAGCCAGACCGGCAAACAACGGGGTTCTCTGGTCTGCCCCATGAGCTGGCACAGGAAGCCACAGAACTCAGCAGTAAGACACCGTCCTGGGGCATGAGTAATCTGAGTTGGGGGCAGGCAGTAGGTGATGGTGCTGGCTTCCTTCCTTGGCCAGTGTCTACATGGCTGGTTAGAAAGGGAGTCTCCAGGGTGAATCTAGTTGCTCCTGGCCATGCTGGCAAGGGCTGCTGCCTAATCTTAGAGCTCCGAAACTCAAATAGTGGCCCTACAAGCTAAAAGGCTATTACTTTTCCCAAGAATGACAGGTAACTTCTATGAGACCCACACTCATGAAAAAACAGATGCAGAGGGACCAATCCTTGGGATGGGTAATTTTTACAAACAGGGAGGCGCCAATGTTTGAGCTGCATATAGACCACCAAGAATATGGGCCAAATTCAAATCCTTCTATAATCCCTTATTCGAAGACCTCAAAACGAGACAGCCTTTGGGGGGTAGGATTTTTAAAGAGGTAATTGGGTTAAAATGAAGTCTTTGTGGTGGGCCCTAATTCAATTTGTGTCTTTATAAAAAGAGATCGAGACAGATAGAAAAACCTCTGGGGCACCCCTGTACAGAGGGGTACCATGTGGGGACATGATGAGAACATGTTGTTAAGGCATCCTGAGCGAAATAATTTACTAGGTTTTATCAGAGTGTAGCAGACAGGTGCCAAACTGGGGCCAGCAATGCTAAAGGGAAGAAGGCCTTAGCTGTACACAGCCCTGTCTATGTCAGGCCAGGGATGCTAAAGGGAAGGCCTTAGCTGTACAAAGCCCTGTCTATGTCAGGCCAGGGATGCTAAAGGGAAGGCCTTAGCTGTACAAAGCCCTGTCTATGTCAGGCCAGGGATGCTAAAGGGAAAGCCTTAGCTGTACACAGCCCTGTCTATTTCAGGCCAGGGATGCTAAAGGGAAGGCCTTAGCTGTACACAGCCCTGTCTATGTCAGGCCAGGGATGCTAAAGGGAAAGTCTTAGCTGTACACAGCCCTGTCTATGTCAGGCCAGGGATGCTAAAGGGAAAGTCTTAGCTGTACACAGCCCTGTCTATGTCAGGCCAGGGATGCTAAAGGGAAGGCCTTAGATGTACACAGCTCTGTCTATGTCAGGCCAGGGATGCTAAAGGGAAGGCCTTAGTTGTACACAGCCCTGTCTATGTCAGGCCAGGGATGCTAAAGGGAAGGCCTTAGCTGTACACAGCCCTGTCTATGTCAGGCCAGTGATGCTAAAGGGAAGGCCTTAGTTGTACACAGCCCTGTCTATGTCAGGTTTCAAGGAGACGGAACAATGAATGAAATGTTAAGATCAGTCAATGAATCACAGGAAGCAAAAGCACTTGATCCATCGCTGGTCCGGCCATCTCCTCAGGCTCTCAGTTAACTGCTCTCTTGAGGAAACCCAGAAGTGGGCTAGTCACAAAAGGACTAGCAAAATGGCAGGTGGTGCCGCAGCCATGTAATGTTGACCTTCTCTGGGTTACAGAGACCTCCTGACTTACAAGCATGTCATGGCCACTAGCCACCAGCCATACTTTTCTTCTCTTCCCGCCAACCCCGTTCTTACTGATGGGAAAGGACAGACACCTATCTGAGCTGGAATCTTGCTCCCTTGGCTTCCTCTCCTCAGGACAACTCCTTTCTCCTGGTTCTCTGTGGCATAAGACTGTGGACATCTACACCCAGTGTTCTTTCTATTGCTTCTCTGCATTGGCCCCAGGGGGGCTCATACAGTGTCATTTCCAGGGACACAAAAGTACTATTTATGACTAACATGAGTATCAATGAATCTCACCCTAGGCTTTGATTAAGGGGAGGGAGAAGACCCTGATATGTTTTGAAATAACTTTAGATCAGGACAACAACAACAACAACTACTTACCTCCACCACCACCACCACTATTACTACTACTACTACTACTACTACTAATAATAATAATAATAATAATAATAATAATAATAACAATAATAATACATGAACAGATTTATCTTATTCATATTCCTTTTAGGATGAAGTGGTGGGGGTACCCTGGTGGGGAGTAGGGTACAATTTGGTGACTACAGCTACCCAAATTTAAAATGACCATGACTTAAACTAGAGCAGGCGAGCAGTTAGGAATTTGTACTGATCTATTATGCAGATCTGACAATGTCACCACACAAAGAGGAATCAAATGGTTTGATCTCAATCGTAGCATGGTTTGATACAATGAACAGACTGGAAATAAAACTGTGGCCTGATTGTGAGATGACACAACATATATCTGTTATGAGGTTATGTATACAGACACTTTGCCTTGTGGAAGACTTAATAAAAAAAAAAAAGGTCTGTAGTAAATTGAACCATAAAGTCATAAAGTTAAGTAAGATCTATTGGGTAAAAATAAGTGAGTCGCAAAGCAGAAGCAGGGGTTGAAAGCAGTGGGCTGGATGAAGATGGCATCTGGACACAGTGTCCTCCAAGGTCAGCAGTTCAAGCTTACTCAAGGTCACGACTGACAAAGTGCTCAGTTGAGGCTTGACCTCAATCTGGACACAGCAAATAGTAGATTGACATTGTCAAATTATTCCTGCAGATAGAAATCCAGTCACAGCTCAGTAACCCGGGGCCTCACTGTCTGTGTCCTTGGCTAAACGACAGCAAAGGCCAGCCTAGAGCAGTCCTAGGCCACTATGAAGGTGACTGACAGCACACGAAAGTCATCACCATCTTCCCATTCTCTTCTGGTTCTGAGACTGTCAGGGGCTCTCACCCAAAGCACCCGCCATTTTCACTTGTCCTGAGCTAAAAGGGAAGGGGCAAAGTGTGTTCTGTGAGTCTCTTAACTGTGTTGGTTCTAGACTGCTCATCACACTTGCTCTACAGTCCCTCTGATGGCAAAAGGCACAAGTCCTACTCACTGGAAGTGGGCTGGGGCAGCATGCTGCAGAGCCATCCCTCATAGAGCCTTAGGGAGGAGAGACTGAAGCAGGCTTGAAAACCTGTCTCTGTGCACAAGGCCAAAACACACATTTACAGGGAGCAAAAGCACTTTGAAAATGCTTTGAAAAGCCATGAAAATGTCATCAACAGTTTCTCATACATACGGGAGTGTACTGTGGAGGCCTTGGCCTCACCTATGCAGAAAGGGTCTGTTTGACTTGAGTGCTGGTTGGTCAAACTGACAGCTAAGTGGAGCTGGGTTGGTGCTGTGCAGAAGTCTCTGTGCATGTGTGCAAAAGAGGATTCACAAGGCAGTCAGGACAGTGAGAGCTTACTGGTGGGGCAATTTAAATGGCTGTTTTGAGTTGGACTTGGCAGGGCTGCCTGGATGGCAAAAAAGAAGGGAATGATGGGGCAAGAATCTGCTTCAAAAAACAGACAGCCAAGGGATGGGGGACCAGTGCTGCCACAGGGCCTTGGAGAAAGGCAGAATTTCTCAGTCTGTAGCTCCTGGCCTGGGTCCATCCATTCACCATATTGCCTGTGTTCTAGGCTCCTGAGGCCAGGCCCCAGCCTTCAGAGACCGAGCCAACCATCACATCACAGACTGCCTGCCACGTCAACGCTCAGTACGGCTCCGAGAGAGCAGCCTTATCTCTCTGTATTCAGTTCATTCTTTCAGAAAACCCACAAAATTCCTCACCCTGAACAGACATTCCACTGCTCATGGGAAAGTCTCTGGTCTCTCCCCTCCAGGCAGCATCTTACAAGTTAGATTAGAGCTGACTCACAGGCAGCCCCAGAGCAGTTCACCACGAAGGAACAAAAGCAGCCACCTGCCAAAAGTCTGGAAACACCCTTGGGTCTGGAGACACTGGCTGGCTTGTGGGTCTCTGACACCGACATGTTTATGGGGGCCTTGGCTCTCGTCAGGTTCTTCTCAGCCCACAACTAGTTTTGACCCAGATCTGACTGCTGACCTAGGGTTACACAGGATGGATATCTCTTTCAATATTGATGGCCTGAATCCTAAACCTGCTTCTGTTCTTGATATGCGGATGGAGGTACTCTCCCCTCTCTGCTGTCTGTCACCCAAGGTTCCCCTCCTGAGGGGACAGGCAGTGCCCCACCTGTTTCACTCAGAGCCACTCCCTGTACCTGTTGTCCCATGTCCCATAGGTCTAGACAGGGATTCTCCCCGTGTCTCACTTTCTTTGGCTAGGCCGTGAATGTATCATCTGTAGACTGGGGAAGTTTACATCTTCCAGGAAAGGTTCCCTGCTCTGCTGACACTGTCCCTTTTATATCCCATGTATCCACTGTCTTCATTGCGGCGACCTGTCCAGCGCTGGGCACTGGGTAACTCTGATTTCAGATTATTCATCTGCCCTGCATTCTCCCTGCTGGCTTGTTCTCAGCCTCAGTTTCTCTTCTTTCTCCCATGGAAAACTTGCTGCACTGTCCAAACCTTTAGCACTTGACTTCAACCTCCCTTTCCTGTCAGAGCTCTCGACATTATAAGACTACCTAGGGTCAAACACATACATGCCAGGAGGAGCTGATCATAGGCCAGAAAAACATAAATCGCCATCAGGTATGGTGGCATATTCTTGTAGCCCAGGACTGGGAAGGGAGCTGAGGTAGGAGAATTACAAGTTGGAGGCTAGCCTGGGCTACAGAGCTAGGTTTTGCCGTCCAACACACACACACACACACACACACACACACACACACACACACACACACACGTGCATATCTGCACAACACACAAGGTAATGAATTACCCATGGTTCCCCAATAGTTTCTTTTCTGATCTAATGACTCACTGGAGAAGAACAGCCTCCTATTCTCTCACCTGATCGCAAGATGGCTACCAGGGCCAACTGTGCACGTAAGCAAGCACTCTGACAAATGACAATTCTGACAAACAGAGGAGACCCACCCCGACTGTCAACCCAAGAGCATCATATCTACCTCCTTCACCTGCATCTGCAGTCCAAAGAGAAGACCGAGTCACATGCTCCTCCCCAACTCCTCCCCACCCCCGCTTGTCCTCTTACTGCAAGCCTCGCACTGTCTTATAATCACCCATTCCACGCAGCAACAGTATTTAACTCATTTCTGAACAAGCACAGTGCCAGCATCCCGGAAACAGCCTTGCCAGTGACCGATGGATGTGTGGTGAACAGACAGGAATGAACGAGACAAGGTTTGGTTGCGTATGCTAAACGCTGGTGGGCATGCTTGATAAGAAAGACTGGCTTAACAGTGGAATGGCTTAACAGTGGCCATCCACCCCGTGGCCACAGTGGAGACAGCTGGGTCTCAGCCCTGTCTCGCACTCACCGGTACGGCTCCATGGTGCGCATGGCATAGAACAGCGCCTCCTCCAGCATCCCCAGGTTGATGCAGGCGTCCATGGCACAGTCGAGCACCTTCAGCTGGTAGATGTTGATGTCGGGAAGACGTTCCGAGTTGCTGTTTATGATCGCCTGGCACAGGGCCAGAACCTGTTCCCACTCTGTTATTAACTTAGTTAAGGACTCATTGTCTTCGTCAAGAAAGCACAGAGGTAAACGGAGCCATCTAAAGGGCTGAAGAGCTTCCAGGCATGGGAAGGGGGAGGCACACAGTATTTTTGCACAGAAGCCTGGAAACATACTTGAGAGACAAAACCACGTTCAAGTGGCATCTTAGCGAGATAAATCCTGTTTACACCAACAAACCATTCTCTAAACCCTTCAGGAGAATTAACATTCCCAAATAATCAGTCCTTCTCTGCACTTGTACAGGTTTCCTTTCAACTTAGTTGAGAAACGAGTGAAGGTGTTTATTAAACAGGACTAAAGTTTTAGTTCGGCTCCCAAGTATTTACTGTGGAATTGTTTCTGTTTAAAAGAATCTGTTTGGAGAAGGCAGAAGCATGTGTTTGCTTCTGACTCATCTGAGTCCCGGGCATGCATGGAGCCCAACCCACACCAGTGCACAGGCCTGCGGCTGGTGGGCCGGCTGAAGAGACACACTTGTTTATAGTGAAACAAGGTGACCCAAACCTATAGTTAAGTCAGCTCATGTGCTCTCACCTGAAACCCAAATACTGGGAGAACATAGTAAAGTCGGGGTGTGATGGTGCACGCCTTTAATCCCAGAACTTGGTAGGCAGGGGCAGCTGGAAGTTCTGAGCTACTGTGAGCCCCAGAGTGAGCTCCAGGACAGCCGGGACCTCATAGAGAGATGGGCAGAGAGAGAGAAAGAGAGAGAGAGAGAGAGAGAGAGAGAGAGAGAGAGAGAGAGAGAAGAAAATATTAAGAACAGTTTATATAAGTCCACCTTGAACAAGAGAAAACGCTGTCTTAAGAGCAAGGAAAGCCATTGCTCAGTGGCTCTGACTTTCTGATTAACCATGTGCCAATTAAGGCAGTAATTAATGTCGTGGAGCCTCCCCATGATATTCCGCTCCCCATGAGTTGCACCGCATTCAGGATGGCCTCAGACCGCTGGCTCCACTGACCCATCTGCCTCAGTCTCCAGAGTAGTGGGCCTACAGGGGTGTGGTGTCTGGTCCAGCTTCTATCCTCGCCACTGCAGACTGAAACTCCACCCTCTTACAGAGGCAGCTGGAGGACCGGAGCCATGGGGTTTCCTCCACCAGACTGCTGAAGGTGCGTGTGCACGTGCGGGACTCGGCTGGGGTCATCACGCTCTGCTGTTGTGTCGAGCCTGGACGTCTCCCTGCCCCGCCCCCTCCCCACCGAGGTAGCGCTGTACTATTCTGCTTTGATATTAGAAATCCACTTGGGGAAAAACATGTGAAGATTCAGACCGCAGAAGAAACAGTATGGATCCCGGCCGTCGATAAAGCTTGGTTCAAGCCTAAGCTAATTCTGTCCTCTGTCAGAGTTGGAGCTTTGAGAGAGTCGAATGCCTTGAGGTAGGCTGAAAATAAAACGCCCATCTCAGTAAAAACCGAGTGAGACAGTGTGTCCTAAAATGGAGGGAAATCTTTTTGTGTCCTCTCATGAGCTAGGTGGAGCTCTCTGCGTGTCGTGGATATGGTTGGAAAGCTTACTGGGGTATGCAGTACACGTGGCAGAGGTGTGAGTGCCTTCCTCTCTCCTTCCGATCACAACCCCTGAGCCTGACAAGCCGAAGGGGAGAGGATGGAAGACAGTCATTTCTCCTCTGCTCCTGTCTCTTCACAACTCCACCTCCCATGAGCTTCCCCTAAACTGTGACTCAGGCCCTCTTCATCGGCGTCTTAACCCAGCAAGCCTTACCCTGGAGGCTTGTGTACACCCTGAGGCCCATGGTACGAAGCTCCTTCACTCCTCTGCCCAGCAAAATCTACCTTTCCGCTGCTGGTGCCTGCAGAGCCCTGCTCCTAAAACACATCAGTGGGTCCTTCCAGCGACTGAGCCACACTGGGAACTGGGAATATGTAGCTCCCAGGAGAGATGTTTCCTCTCAACTAAGGCACAACACCTTACTCCAGAACGCCATTCTCCTTGGGGAGAATTTCAATCTGAGGGCCCTTTATGTCACCTCTTAGGGTGAGTCCTGGCTCCGATCCCAGAAGGGGTCCTGAAGATGGTGATTTGAAGTTATTGACAGTTGGTGATTTTCCTTTGTATGCATGTGACACGGATTTTTCAAGTTTGCAGAACGAATCCCCCAGAGGTTGGGGGAAAGCGGTTTCTTAGGCAATACGCTGATTTTGAAACAGATTGTGGTGCTGACCTCTGTGGCTTTTCATTCTAGGATTAGATGTCTGACGAACTGTCAGGAGGAATGGCTGTCTCTTACACAATGCCAGACATTTCTGTGGCAAGGCCTGAGCCTTGTTGTAACACCACTTGCTGGATCCCCATTGTTTCTTGTCTACTCATTTCCATAATATGCTCTGTCTCATGAAGAGGCTGAGGTGGGTGCCTAACGAGTGGAAACCAGATGTGATAGTCTCTGCTCACTCCTGGGAACACATCTGCACCCCCCTCCACCAGGCAGCAAAGGACTTCATACCAACCTCCCTCCACAACACTGGCAGCCACCTCCTGGCAGACAAGGTTAAGACTCCTCATGTAAACCGTTCTGGGGAGTCCAGAGGGAGGAACGATTTTAGCTCCAAGTCTCTTCCTAAGTTAATGCAGTCACATACCTGCTCAGATTTAGCCTTGCCACCTGTGGTGTCTACTATAACCGCTCTTAGCTGAGCTCTTAGCTAAAGGGACCCGAATGCAGGATGGGGGCTTTCTGTCAAATGCTCTGAATGACTATAGGAGGGTGGGGACAGATGGACACACAGACAGACAGGGAATGAAGTCACTTGGGAATAAGTTGAGCTTCTTAAGACAGGATGCCAGAGCAAGGTCTGTACGCATCTAGCCATTCTACTCTGCCTAGTGTCATTCTGGGCCACTTTGCATAAAAACTAACCCTATGCCCATTTCCTACCGGATGGAATGCTGGCCAGCACCAGCAGCATGTCTATCACCTTCTGTATCCACCGAGGTGCTCTCCTTCATGGCTGGCCTGAATGAAGACCCACTCACCTCCCCAGATACAGTACAGTCATCACATCCTTTAAAAAGCGTTATCTTTGCCTCTCTCCTCTCTCTCTCCCTTCCCCCTCCTCTATGTATGTCTACATATGTTCACCAAACTATGTATTGGGTTATTCTGTTTTGCTTGATTATAGTGAACTATCTGATGCAAAATACCGTATGAAGCAAAGATGGGCTTGTGAGTTATGGAGGTTCAAGTCCAACTTTAAAGGGCCCATTGTGAGCACCCCAAATGGCAGTGGTGGGAGTGGGCGTCAGAATAAGCCTGGAAGCAGAGAGAGGCAAAGACCACAGGACCTAATGGTTCCCTTAAAGGCATCCTCCCAGTGACTTCCCAGAAGGCTGTTGTGAATTTAGGTTAATGCTTGTAGTGTGTTAATTGGGTTCCTGAAATTGCACAAAAGTCCCCCCCACACTGAGGGTCCCTGCCCCCAGTTGGTTCTGATTGGTAAATAAAGTTGCTGGCAGCCAATGGCTGGGCAGAGAGACAGAGGTGGGACTTTGGGGATTCGTGGGCAAGGAGACAGAGAGAAGGAGGACTCTACATAGGCTCAGCCACCTCCTTTCCTATTTTATATTGTGAATTTCTATGACTACAGCCCAAGATCACAGTTGTCTCTGGGGAGTTATGACATACTCGCACACTTTATTAAATTTCTTCTACTTGCCGAAGCAATAGGGTCCTTTCACGTCCAAGCTTTGTGCATGCACATTTACATGCTTCAACTTCTTGCCCTAAATAGAAGACTTTACGTACACTTTTGTTGAAGCTCATCTTCTGAAATTCAGTAGCCATCCAAATCACCAAGCATCTACTGAGCTCTTCATTCTACTGTCTCTCCTCTGCTTCCCTTCCGCCTAGCTACACATGCTTGGAAAGTCTCTTCAAAGTACTGAATCAAAGGTGAAGGAGACAGAGCCCTCAGAGTGACGTCTGTGTCATTAGGTCATTGAGTAGGAAGCCTGGATCCGCTAGTATCCAAATGTCTTGACTATGTCTTTTCAAACCCTCTAATGAGATCTAGGTGCAAGCTTTACAAAAATAAAACTGAAAACACTCCATGATTCAACGGATCGATTTGTTCTTAGCAAATCCATACAGCAACCTGGATGTGGCAGCCTTCTTTTCTATTTCCTATTAACCAACTACAAGTTCATTGCTCAGACTCTTAACAAACTCACTGAGCTCCTGATTCCTGTAAGTACATATTCCACCATTAAAAGGAGAACCGCTTACCTATCTATCTTCCCTGTCCTTCATGATTCTCTAACACTACGGAGTCCATAACTTACTTGCAGATTTTGTTCCTGCCTGGCATATGGTCAGCCCAAAGTGTCTGATGACCCTCTGGTGATCTTCCCATAGTCTAAAGTCTCTTAGCTGCAGTTCCCCATCATGCTTGTGCCCAAGTGGAATCCTCTATGGACAGGTGCCTTCTGTCTGTCCCAGCTTCTGTCTATCTGAATCCTGTCCCTGATTTGGGAGTCCCTTTACACAGTGCACTATGGGCAGGGCATCTCCCAGATGATGCTATCATATGGTGTCTCTCTCTGATCTGAACTTTGACCTATTCACGTTCCTTATCTTATATCCCAAGAAAAGGTATAATGGAGAATCCCACTGGTGCTGTTTTCTGGCTGGTTTGTAGGTCTGAGGGTCAGTGATATTAAATGGTAAAGAGTCACACATTCCTTTCCAGAGACTAAAGAGGTTACAGGAGGAAGGGGGTCTCTGAGTTTTACCTTGTGCATGAGGAGAAAGAGGAGGAGGAGGAGGAGGAAGAAGAGGAGGAAGAGGAAGAGGAGGAAGAGGAAGAGGAAGAGGAGGAAGAGGAGAAAACCAAACACCTACAACTTGCCTCCCTATTATTACCATTCACTGGTGGTAAGGTATTTGTAGGGCATCTGTGCTGACCTTGCTTTGGTCTTCCTGGGTGTCTCCCCACCACTGGGCCACTCCCCACACCGCTGGCTGGGCCTAGAAGCAGCACTTGCATGATCAGACTTTGCCTCGGCTCCACTTCTGGTAAAGCAGCAACCAGCAGTGCAGCTCGGCCTGCGGGGGAAAGGATACTCCAGTGCGCCTTCAGCTCTTCGATCTTTTTCAGTGATTCTTGAACCTCCTTCCATATTTGCTCGTCACCCGTCAGCATATCAGCATCCTGCTCGGGCCAAGGCAAAGAAGACAAATGAGCCAATTAAAACACGGGCAAAGGATTTGAACAGACAATTCTCCAAGAAGGACAAACAGATGGCCTACAAGCACACGAAAACACACCGGGCATCATTAATCATTAGGGAAGCTCAGTTCAGAACCACAGTGAGACGCCACCCCTGCTCGGCAACACAGCTCCGACCTGCTGTAGAGAAGCGAGGAACAGGAGGTGTCACTAGGGATGCCGAGGGGCTGAAGGCTGACGCTCCACAGGTGGAAAGACACAGCGAGTGGCGTGGCTTTGAAAAATGGGCTTTTCAGAAACTCCGACAGCTGACCTGTTTGTGCTCCTTACCAATATGCCAAGAAAATGTGGGATGAAGCACCCACATGGCTGGTGTCTGGTGGCTTGTTTGCTGAGAAGCTTCTAACAAACACAGAAACACCACGTCACCGATAGCATTATCATCTCCTTAGTTCTACCTCTAGGCTGGCAACCGTGAGAGATGAGAGCATGTTCAACCAAAACGTGTGCACGAATAACCATTAGAGCCAAAGGGGATGAGACTGAAATGCCCATCGCCTGATGATGCCAGGTAAATAAAGTCGGTACAGCAGGGTAAACTCATAATAAAGCTAATGAAGTATTACTGTGTGCTATAACATTGATGGGCCTGAAAAACAGTATTCTCAGTGGAAGAAGCCAGTCATTGTGGGCTGATGATATGGCTCAGTGGATAAATGTGGGTGCTGTCACACCTGATGGCCCTGGGACCCAGACGGTAGAAGGGGAGGACTGACCCTCAGACGCTGCCCTGTGATCTCCACATGTCTTTCATAACGTGCATGCCCCCCACTCTCTAAATAAAAATATAATAAGACTCTTAAAAAGACATGATTCCATTAATATGAAATACCCAGACTGGGAAATCCATAGAGACAGAGGCAAACTGGTGGTTGACTGGAGTTAGGGCAACTGGGAGAACTGGGGTGACTGCTAATGGTTGGGATTCCTTTGTGGATAATAAAAATGTTCTATAACTGACCATGATGCTGGTTATACAACCCTTGAGGAGACAACCCACTGAGCTATATGTTATAAACGCACTGAACAAAACAATACGTGAACTATATGTCAATGAACCTGTTTCTGAGGGAGTGTGAGAGGGGGATGTTAAAAACAAAGCTGTTATTTGGGAGGCTGGATGGCCCAGAGGTTAGAAACGCTTGCTGTTCTTCTGAGGGACTTGAGCTTGGTTCCCAGCTCCTATGCTGGATGGCTCATGACCACTGTAACTCCAACTCCAGGTGGTTCCGTGCCCTCTTCTGGACCCCAAGGACACCAAGACTCACAGATGTGTACAACTTCACACAGTCACATATGCACATAGTTAAAAATAAAGAAAATCTTTCTTCCAAGAGCTCCCATTTGTCAGGAAACTGTACAGTGACCCAGCATGGCTTATCAACACAGCTAAGAGAAAGAAGGCAAGTCCGCTATCCTCATGTGGACCAATCCCAATTGTCACAAAAAATCAGAGAGAAGCAAATATTTTAACATTAAAAGTTTCACATTCTAATGATTTTTTAAATGTTAAAAAAAATGAAGGAAAAAAATCCACTAAGATGGTGGGCTATCATTTATTAAATGTGAGCTCTTAGCTCATGAGCAGGTCTTCCACGTTTCCAGTTTGTTATTGTGCCCCTGGCACGCAGCTGAGTGCTGGGTACCAGGTAGATAGGTGGCCCTGTGCTGTGTTAGCAATTCTCTCCCACTTCATGTTCATGCAGCTCTTAGGAGGCCATCCCTGGTGTACTCATGGGTGGGCGTGCACACGGTCTACACCCCGGGCCAGATAGGGAAGTCCCCCTGGTCTTTAAGATACTGGAAAGCAATTATAAAAGCAACAGGAAAAAAAGTCTGGTGTCACTGCCCACTCCCCAATCCCTGCATGCCCAGTACTCCGTGTCAGGTCACATGGTACCTGCTACTCCCCACCCCAATGGCTGCATGCCCAGTACTCCGTGGATAAATCTTTGAGTCTGGAACTCGACTCAGAAAGACGTGATTGCCAAAACAAACAAACAAACGAAAACCCAAAACCAAAACAACCACAAAAATTAAACCACACAACACCACCGAAGCAAAGTGTAAGCGGTCTCATCCCCAAAGGCTGTGTTCACATCACGTGCTCCCACAAATCCTGCCGTGGCCTCTCTGGCATGCTCAATGAGTTGTTACTTCCTTACATCATCCAACAGGGTGGGTACTTGTCTCTTGCGACTATTCCTACTTAAGTTGCTTAAAACTACAGGCAGCAAAATGCCGGGCTCCTCAGCTGTACTTGCCACCTTTCAAGAGCTTGTGGCCAACTGGACAGCACACTGGACAGTGCTATACCCACAGGATGTCTTGTGGGACAGTGCTCCTGCAAAGAGGCCAATCACACCTCAGACACAACTCAATCCACCACTCAGCGTCCATGTTGCTCTGTGAGGTGTCCAGGAGGAGCTATGGAGGATGCTGAGACATGGTGAGAGTTGGGGATAGTCCAGGTGAAGGGCCGGCATCTTCCTGGAGACTCTCGGTGTGTCTCCCCAGGGACAGGCCAACCCCTGTGAGAACCACGGTGGGAATGAGTTCTGTGATGCCAGTGGGAAGATGCATGTCATCGGGGTGTTAGGGTCAGGAAATAAAATCCGAAGGCAGTGAAGGCCAGGAGAACACGATCCCTTGTGCAGCTGAGGTAGATGGTGTGTACACAGAAGCGAGAGCCATGAGTCTCTGAACCAGGGCTTTATCTGTTCTCTGTCTGTGCTATGTGCACGGGCAACAAAAGGTGACTTTGAAAACTATTCCATAGATGTACAGGCAGACCCAGCTCTTTGAGTACAAAAAAGGGATGGGTGTGTGTGTGTGTAGGGGGGAAATGTCTGTGGAGAGGTGCACACCAGTCTCCCTCTGCGTTCCTGCTCTAAGTTCATGTTCGTCTCCTAAAGTCTCCCTTTGACCATCTCATCCCCCCCACTTCAGCTGCCACAGTCATCCCTGATTAAATGTGCCTGTTTTATATTTATGAAATGGCAGTTTGAGCATCTAAGACAGCAGTTCTCAACCTTCCTAATGCTGCCACCCTTTGACACAGTTCCTCATGTGGTGATCCCCCCAACCATAAAATTATTTTCTTCGCTACTTCATTACTCTAATTCTGCTACTTGTATGAATCATAATGCAAATATTTTTGGAGCTGGAGGTTTGCCAAAGGAGTTTGCCCCACAGGTTGACAACTACTGCTCTAAAGAAAACAACTTGCTTGTTGATCCCTCTAGTGGACAGAAAAGTAGATCTCAAAGGGAACCCAGGTTCTGGCTGCCCAGAACCTGTGGTACTAGGTTACCTGGCAGACGGTCCTGAGTTGTAGAAGGGATCAAGTTCTTTACAGATGATTATAAAACTATGAACTATTTCAGATTATCCAAGTGGGCCCAATACAATTATGGTAACCTTTAAAAGTTGATGTCTTAGTTAGGGTTTTACTGCTGTGAACAGATACTATGACCAAGGCAACTCGCATAAGGACAACATTTAATTGGGGCTGGCTTACAGGTTCAGAGGTTCAGTCCATTATCATCAAGGCAGACACATGGTAGCATCCAGGCAGGCATGGTGCAGGAGGAGCCGAGAGTTCTACATCTTCATCTGAAGGCTGCTAGAAGAATTCTGGCTTTCCAGGTAGCTAGGATGAGGGTCTTAAAGCCCACAACCACAGTGACATACCTATTCCAACAAGGCCACACCTTCTAATAGTGCCACTCCCTGGGAGGAGCATATACAAGCCATCACAGTAGGAGAGTCTGAGGAGGAAGTCAGTGCGTGTGTGCATGCGTGCATGCATGGGGTCAGTTTGAAGAGGCAGGAGGGGAAGTAGCTGCTCACTTCTGCATGTCCCAGCTCACTGGGAGCAGGCGCTGGTTTTAAAGATGGCAAACCTAACAAAGGAACAATAGCTGTCCCAGAGACTGGGAAAGCAAGCAAGCTGACTCTTGCCTGCGGCCAGTGGGAAGGAAGGCAGCCTCGATCTCAAGCCTTGATTCACAAGCTGAGATAGAGTCAGGCTTCCGACCTAGAGAAGGGGAAAATAAAAGTCTGCACTGTTCTAAGCCTCTTGGTTTGTGAAGAGTGGAACCCAGCACACACATCTTCTGGACCTATGGCTTCTGGAGCTCTGCACACAGCCCTCCTCGATCCTGAAATTAATTCATTTGATCACTCATTAACTCTATTACCGTGTAATGAGTGCCTACTAGGAACGCTGTAAGCACTGGGGTAGAGCAGAAAAACAAAGTCAGCCAGTCACGTTTACACAGAAGGGATGAGAAAGATAGACCGAGGGAAGAGGGCTGGGAGTGGGGGTGGGGGTGGGGTTAAAGGGTGTGTCCAGGGAAGGTCTCAGAGAGAGGGATGCAAAAGGTAAGGAGGTAAGCAGATAGGAGTCATAGAGAGAAGGACAGCAAGTTGTAGCGGCACACTGCGGCAGGGGCAGACCTAAGAGTGCACTGGATAATGTGGCACAGCTTGTGGGCTGCAGTTTATGTGCATGGGCGTAAACCATAGTTTAGTGCAAGTTTACTAAAGCCAAACGCGGGTCTTTAGTTTCCTAAATCTGAACTCTTCTTTATGCCTTTCTCTTCCGAACACCTAGTGCTTCGAGCGGTACGGAGCTCAGCTGAATGATCTTAAAGTGGATCTGGAGGAGGGACTGTGCACTTGGAAATTTCTAGATATCTCTTGAATGGGTATCAACCCCACCTCCCCCCCCCATCCAAGCACACTTGTGGGATGTCGGTGCCTGGACAGTCCCAACGGCTTCTATCCATCTGCCAAGGCAGGACTGGAGGCTGCTAGTCTGTCTTTGTCTGTCTCCTGGGCTTGCTTTAAGGGTGAAACTTATCTGTGAGTAGATAATCTAAAGGATCTTCAGGCACGGTTCACTACTAGCACCTGAAAAATAGTATAGACATTATGTATATCATATATATATGTATATATACATATATATGTATATATACATATATATGTGTATATATATGTATATATACATATATATGTGTATGTATATATATATATATATATATATATATATATATATATATATATATATATATAGAGAGAGAGAGAGAGAGAGAGAGAGAATATATATATTCTAACGTGGACTCCAGACAAACCCAGTATGTGTGCTTGGGGTAGGTGACATTTCATGTGGGAATTACAACTGACTGTGACACCAGGAGCTCAGCCTGATAGCTGTTCTTGCTGGTTGACACTAAGCCTTTATTTACTTAACAAACGCTCAGAGTGTCTGAGAGCTGCTCTCCAGCATTTGATAACAGTGATGAGGGGGCTTTGTGCCTGAGCTGGAGGAGGCCATGCTCACAGCTCAGGTCTGAATCTAACACTTGCTGGAATGTTGCACTGTGGTCCATGTCTCTGCACTCAGGGTCCCTAACTCACTGTACCCCTGTCTGCTCCTCACATCCGTGCCCACGGTGGCGTCTGCCTCACCTCTCCTAGCAACAGGCCACAGGACAACACTCAGTTGTGTATATACACGAACGGAACTTCTGAATGTAAGCAGAGAAGCTAGTTGGGGAAGCAGAGCTCATGCCTTCTGTTCTTTTCAATGCGCAAATAGGAGAGAAGACTAAGTGTCCATCTCCCAGATCCTGAAGTAGGAGATCAATAAGCAAATATTTACATTTCTATTTTTCCTTATCAAACACATGAGCGACACTTGCAACCATTCAGGACGACTCACCTAGGAAAGGGAAAACCCTTTCTGAGTTTCAGCTTTACTACATCAATAATACTATAAATCTATTATATGTATTATATATTAAATGTATATATTTATTAAATATTAAAATGTAATTGACTATGTAAGTTAATATAAAAGGGCCTGAACAAGTGCCTCCCCATTTGCCTGTAGAAGACTGAAAAATTCTCATTTCGTGCTTATGTGTGTCTAAGGTACCGAATGGAATACTATGGGCTAGAGCTCAATGGCACAAGAGTTTGCCAAGTTGTGCCTGGCCCCGGATTTCACACCCAGCACTGCAAAAGTAAACGGAACAAAACAAGTTTTCTATAAATGACAAAAGATAACTCAGAGCACAAGCTGAAGGATTCCTGAGTGTTTCAGTGAGAGGTTGTCTTTATTGAGTCAGTTTATGGGCATGTATATGGGGGGGGAGAGATGGTCATCTTGACTATTGGTAGGGGAAGATTCATCCCTACATATGGGTGGCACTTTCTTACAGAAGCCCAGATAAAGAATGGAAGAAGGAAGGGTATTTTTTAATTAAAAAAAATGTTTCTTTGTTGGCTTGGCCTTGACTAGTAGTGAGGTCATCTCCTCTTAGCTTGGCCTTGACTAGTAGTGAAGTCATCTACTCTGTTGGCTTAGCCTTGACTAGTAGTGAGGTCATCTACTCTGTTGGCTTGGCCTTGACTAGTACTGAGGTCATCTACTCTGTTGGCTTGGACTTCACTAGTAGTGAGGTCATCTACTCTGTTGGCTTGGCCTTGACTAGTAGTGATGTTGTCTACTCTGTTGGCTTGGCCTTGACTAGTAGTGATGTCGTCTACTCTGTTGGCTTGGCCTTCACTAGTAGTGAGGTTATCTACTCTGTTGGCTTGGCCTTCACTAGTAATGAGGTCATCTACTCTGTTGGCTTGGTCTTGACTAGTAGTGATGTTGTCTACTCTGTTGGCTTGGCCTTGACTAGTACTGAGGTCATCTACTCTGTTGGCTTGGACTTCACTAGTAGTGAGGTCATCCACTCTGTTGGCTTGGTCTTGACTAGTAGTGATGTCGTCTACTCTGTTGGCTTGGCCTTCACTAGTACTGAGGTCATCTACTCTGTTGGCTTGGCCTTCACTAGTAGTGAGGTCATCCACTCTGTTGGCTTGGTCTTGACTAGTAGTGATGTCGTCTACTCTGTTGGCTTGGCCTTCACTAGTAATGAGGTCATCTACTCTGTTGGCTTGGCCTTCACTAGTAGTGAGGTCATCCACTCTGGTGCTGCGCTGTTCCTTATTCGCTCACTGATACTAGTACCAGCTTCCTGGGTTTCCAGAATGGACAGAAGACCTGCAGGTTTCAGAAATCTTGCAGGCTTTGTAGGTAGAGCAACTTTCAGGTTCTTCTCTCTTGCAGAGAAGCATTGCTGGATGTCTCCAACCATATGAAATAAGCTAATTTAATCACTTATCTTTGAATATAAATAGTGATTCTACCATGTTTGATCTACAGAACCCTGACTAATCCAGTTACATCAGACTGGTCCAGGCAGCCCCTAGGGCTAAGCCATGGAATCTCCCTAGAAGTCTTCTTTTTCATTATCCTCAGTTTCCTTACCTGGTGACTCTCTCCCACTGGACCATTCTGGAGACTGAGATGGCACAGAGCCAGCTGAGTCCTGCCCCATGGTAACCACTTTCCCACTGAGCTTGGGAAGCCTCAATATCTAGTCTTGAAGCCAACAGTACAAATGTGGACATAGCTAAGTGGGGGCTGACCCAAGAGCTGCTATCAGATAAATATGAGAATCCTTACTTCCTCCCTTCCCTCCTGACCACCCAAGTTCTTCATACTCCATCAAATCCATCAGTTATCCTATGTGTCTGTACTGTCTGGTTTTGTGTGTCAATTCAATACAAGCTGGAGTTATTATAGAGAAAGGAGCCTCCCTTGAGGAAATGCCTCCCAGAGATCCAGCTGTAAGACATTTTCTCAATTAGTGATCAAAGTTGGGAAGGTACATTGTGGTGCCATCACTGGGCTGGTAGTCCTGGCTTCTATAAGAAAGCAAACTGAGCAAGCCAGGGGAAGCAAGCCAGTAAGCAGCACCCCTCCATGGCCTCTGCATCAGCTCCTGCTTCCTGACCTGCTTGAGTTCCAGTCCTGACTTCCTTTGGTGATGAACAGCAATGTGGAAGTGTAAGCTGAATAAACCCTTTCCTTCCCAACTGGCTTCTTGTTTTGTGCAGGAATAGAAACCCTGATACAGTGTCCTATATCACCTCTTGCCCTGCATCACCTCTGTGCCCTGCATCACCTCCGTGCCCTGCACACTCACCTGGCCTGTCTTTCTGTTTGGTTCCGACTTTTCTAGACAGAACCTCCATATTCTCAAATAGCAGCAGCAAGGGCTCGCTGGGTAGTGGGGTCAAATCTATAGGAGTGGATGACACTACCGACTGTCCCTCTGCCTCTACTCCTCACCGTGTTGGTAGTTCTTGGCCCTTCCTGCATTCCACCAGGGCATCAATGACTGCCCTGTGGATCAGACTGACCACTGAGCCCTGGAAGCCACGCTCCACAGTTCCTATAGCAATGTGCTGTCAGTTACCATCTAGTCGAAGTGTCTCAGAACTAACCCTGGACTCCGTGTGGGACCCAGATCTACTCAGCCCTGCTATCCAACGCCACTTGGTAAGATACTCAGTGTGGACACAATGGATGAGCAAGGAGAGTGATGGTAACTTTTATGATCCGTGGCTAAGAGTATTAGAAGAACAAAATCCATTACTTAATTTGACAACGATGAGAGTCACAACCAAGGGAACTGAATGCTGGGGTTTTTTTTCTCTTCTACCTTGACTCATTTCTGATATTATACCGCTGGGACAAGGAGAAGGAGATGTTACCACTGCAGTGTGGTATTTGCCACATACCCAGATAGTGGCCATAATTTAGCACCTAAATGTGACCAGCCAGCACACAAAATCCCACACTGCTCAGGATCCATATCCTCAAACAGCAGCAGCAAGGGCTAGTTAGAGTTTCCCTGGCTCCTACTTAAACATCATCCTAAACCATTTCAAGTTCTCTTGCCCAGAGTTCCCCAGCCCCTTCTTTCAGGATTGATTAAGGTCATACACACCCCTGCTGCATAAATAAACTGATACGCCAGAGTTGGTTTCTCGAATGTAAAAACAGATGATTCTACAAAAATCTTACAGCCACAAAAAAAAGATGCCAGTCAACACAGCTGGATTCAACTAGCCAGATGCTTCCTCTGGTTTCAAAGTAGACATCGTGCCTTCCAGGGGCCAGTCGTCACCATGAATGAGAGAGCCGAGCTTCCTCAATAGGGTAGGGTCCTGGCACAGGTGGCTTCTTGGGGAAGAGGCCGCTGGCAACGTTGGATGAAGCATTAGAGGTACCAATCCTGGTCTACCTTGCAACAGGAAGCCACAGACAGCTGTGCTTGCTTGGTTTGCAAGAGCTTGATGTTGAAATTCTAGTACTAGCTTAATTTCAGATGGTTCTTATTAAAAAAGAAAAGAAGAAGAAGGGCAATCTGCTTTCCTGTATTTCCTGTCATCCAATCCCCATGTAAACTCTAATTAGATTGATCAGGGCGAGCAAAGAGGATAGGATCGGAACGAAATCAACGAATACTTAAACTTTACTAGTAACGCAACAATTCCAGTGTGTTAAAGGGAAGAAGGGGCATTCTGTTACTTTCTTTTTAAAAAAAGTAGCATACGGTTCAAATATCGTGCCTGCACTCTGGAGAGAGGCAGAGAGCTCTGAAATAAAACCCCGGATGGAAACAGTCTAATCTTTAGTGTCTTTGACTGCAGTGCCTTGGTTTGTGGATAACATACTGGGACTAATAGATTAACTCACAGACTCACTCAGAAACCTTTATGATTAACAGGAAACACCGACTGGAACCAATTTCCACTTCCTTTGGCAGAAATAGCTGAAAGCAGTCTAGATTTAACTTAGGGGAAAAAACGGTTCTTTCATAACATGGAAAAAGGCTGAAACCAGAGCATTCACCATTGTATCAGCCCTAGAGCAGCCAATGTGCACAGCGGGCATAAGGGGGTGTGGAGGGAAAGGCAGGAATGCTCAAAACTCAAGGCAGAAACAGATCTTTGTGTGTTCCGATCAGGCATTAGGGAGCGAATGTGCATCTGCTTTTTGCTCTGGCAGAAACCGGCTTTATTGCACAGTTTTACAAGGCAACACGTTGCACCCCATCTCAGGTTCGAGGTTAAATTTCCAGTGACAGAGAAGTTCAAGGAAGAAGGGGATGTTTGCCCGTGTCACGGCAGGGCTCCTGTAACCACCAACACCATTTACACCAGCATCCCACAGAAGAAATCTCCTTCTCAGAGAAAGCATAAAGGCTTCTACAAAAACCAGGTTGATGGGAATTAAACAGGCGTCTACAGAGTTAGGGGCTTTTTGAGAGCCGAGCCACACCAGTGGAGCCTGCTGGAGGGCAGCTTTTACATGCAGCCTTTGCAGGAAACGGGCATGTCGCGCCAACATGCAGAGGCAGTTAAACATTATGTGAGGACATTTAAGGGAGCACCTCCTTGCACCCTCCCCCCACGCTGCAGAGTCAGGCTCCTGAGAACGCACAGTGGGGGATCATGCGAAGCACCGGGCTACTGGCTTGGCTTGCAAAAGCACATTCAAAGGAATTCTTTTCACATTTGTGGAGAAACTATCAAACGGATGGCTTGTGCGGATGTAAGTAAACGTATGTGGCTCAGGCTCAGAGTCCTGCCAGTCTCCTTCTGTAAACACCTCGAGGTGGGAGGTTTGAGACGCTGGGAAAAAAATGCAAAGGTTTTTTTTTTTTTTTTTTTTTTTTTAAACAGGAAAACTGTCCTAACGCAGGCAACCATGAAGACAAAGTACACCCCCCAAATTTCAGAGCAGGTTTTATTTTAATGGAGACCAAAACCACAGCCCTCGGCTCCTTAATCTTTTTTTATGTCCATTACAGGCAACAGCTGCTTTCACTCACCTCAGCAAACAGACAGGAAATTGCTTCAAACTACAACAGAACAGATTTAAGGGGCAACATCCTGATGGTGAAGGGTAGGATGGGCTAGATGCAGTTGTTCCGAAGACATTTAAAAGCAGGATGAGGGGCGGCTGCGCGCTAGAGAGCTGTGAGGCCCTTGGTTTGATCCCTGGCATTGAAATAGAATGGGTGGACAATTTAGGTCGTGGTGTTGTGTGGTGAAAACCATGAAAGCAGCACCAAGGAGTTGGACTCAGCTCCCAGCTCTGCCGTTGGCCAGTTGCAGGACCCAGAGCTAGACCCAGTGCCTTCGGTGAGAACTTGATGACGTTTCCATGGAGATGGAAACTAATTGTTCCAGTCCATTGGTCACTTACATAGGTGTCTGAGGACAGTTCTTAGACTCTGAGAGTGGAGACCCTGGGCATCTGTGGTCGTGCACATTGCAAGCCCCTTCCTTCCCTCTTCCCCTTCCTCCTGCTTCGTTCTATTTTAAGCTGGGTTTTCTCCAGCATCACCCCAGCCAGAGCAGAGAGAGCATGTGGCACGGAACAAAGACCGTACTCAACATGGCACTACATACTGCCAACCCCAGACATTGACCATGGCTGTTTAATTCGTGTGCCTCCTCTAACATCCACGTACATAATGGACAGCAGGGGTGATATCTGAAGCACAGGCAGTTTATGGCATTTGCTTATCTCCTTAAGACAAGCGCATCAGATCACATAACCTGTGGTCCCCAAACAAGTGGTGAGTTTGGCTGGGGTCCACACTAGCAATTTCAGATAACCAGGTCTGTGACACAAGTCTAGAGACACTTTCAAAGAAGGTCAGCACTGGGGTAACCAAAGAAAATTATTTCATTAGGGATCAGAAGCCACGCCTTAATATCCGTTAGGCAGTTTCTGGTAGCCCACTAATCTTTCTTTGTTTCTTTCTTCCTTCCTTCATTCCTTTCTTTTATTTTTTATTTTTCAGAGCTGGGTTGCACAAATCCACCAGAACTTCGACATTGGGCTCCTAGGACTTCCTGTCAAATGAGCAAAAACTTGGAGAGGACTGTGTCACAGCTTGAGGGACGCAGCACCAAAACCTTGCTTAAAAGTAGAGTAGGTCTATCTCGGCCTTCAATAAGACATTTAGTTCCTGCAGAGATGTGCTCCTGGAGCCTGGTGCTCCTGAGGGGTGCAGGGGGTCACTGCAGAAGGCCCTCAATCCTGGCCACCCCTTTTCGGGCTTGGGAGGAGAGGAGGCCAGCCACATGTCGTGGCTCTTCTTCATCCCGCCTCGTAGCCGCGAGTGACCCTGCTCTGAACCACCAAGACTCGGATGTTCCTCCTAGCGAGTGTGTGTCCCGCGGAAGCAAAGTGCTGTCTGCCTGCATGGCCCGCCTTCCCCCTGGCGCCCCACCAACAGAAAGCGCATGTCTGCGTTTTATATTCCTGTAAACTCCAGCCTGGCCCCAGGCCAGAGACCTCTTTGTAATGTCAAAGATAAAAGCTTCGGCACCCTGCCCCCACCTCCATTTCCTTGTAACCGGCTTATAAACTGAGCATGCATGACTGTTAGCAGAGCTTTGCAGACAGAGGTCTGATGGCGCTCCAGAAACGTCCCCAGAGGGTGAGCGGAGGAATCCCCATGGCACCAGGAAGAGAGAGGCTGGAGAGGGGCGAGTGATCTCCCACAGGACCTGCTGGGAACTGTGGGAGATCTGAAGTATGGACTCAAATGCATCCTCAGAACATTCTAGCCCCCAAAGAATGTGCCCACTGAGCCAGGGTCCTGGGTATCTTTCCCTAGAACCTGGCATGCTGACAGCATCGAATCTTTTTGGCTCCAAACAGTATGGATATAAATTATGTTGCTGTAATAGAAGGTCCTTATCAAACTTTGGATGTCCTAAAATGGCATTTGGGGTACACAAGATGCTGTGGTTTTCTTCTCATCCCAGCATGCCCTGTGCCATGGGTGCTGTGACGTCACCTAAGGAAACTTGTAAGATCTTACTTTTTGGATTTTTTTTTTAAAATTTCTTTTTGGGTCATACTTGTAGTGTGTCTAAATTATATGGCCCCAGACATTACAGTTTTATTATCCATTTAGCATTCTGGATGACTTTGAAAGTAAAAACTTGATGTTATTAAATGTTCATAAGCTGGAACGTGTAAGGGGTTCTTGTTTTGGAAGTGGGTGAATATAAAAACCCCTTTCTCAGTGCGAGATCATGGGTTGGCAGGACACCAACAGGGCTCTCCATGTGAAGGCTTCCTTCGTCACAGACAGTAGCTGGAATGTTCGTGTCTGCCTGCCTTTGTGTATCAGGCTTTGGTTTACTGTGGGGGGCTGCAGCACATTTCTCTCCACTCTCCTGAAAATGCATAGGCAGACATTCACACACACACACACACACACACACACACACACACACACACACACACACTTCTACACCCCAGGGAGGAGATACTTCAGGGTTGCCAAGGGCTCTGACTTCCCCTCAGGAAGACCGTGTTTGTTCCTGCAGCTCTGGACCTCCTCAAGGTCTTAGAGTAGTGGATGTGTGTGCAGGTTGCCTGCAAGATCTCCTAAGAGCACAGACCCAGGTCACCTTGGCTATGGAGGGGCAGACAGGTGCTCTGGTGGCATCAGAATCCTTGACTCTCACATACAATCAAGTCTGGAGACCAAGAGGTTTGGGGGAGCCTCAGCCTTCGATCTTTCTAAAAGATACGTTTTTATTTATGTGTTGGGGAAGGCATTCCAGAGGAGGCCAGAAGAGGGACTCTGATCCCCTGGAGTTAGAGTTACAGGCGTGGTGAGCCGCTCCACCTCGGTGCTAAGAACACAACTTGGGTCCTGTGGAAGGGCAGCAAGCATTATTAACTTCTGAATCATCTCTCTACCCCTCAGCTTTTGGCTTCAATCCCTGGGACCATATGCGACATTTCAGGCAACACCATTATGACTTGTTACAAGTGCTTACGGATTGGGAATTTTTTTTCTTTTGTCTTCTTAATTTATAATTGTTCTTCCATGTCCCCTGGCTTTGTGCAAATTAGTTTATTTACAACAGATACACAGAGTGATCGATACACAACACCATGAAGAATAGTGTGCCCTTCAAACGGTCTCTAGTTCAATAAAACACTGTGCATGGAGGCCAGGCGTTGAAACTGCAGGTTCAGATGACAGGTAGTCTTTTGCATGGGGAGGCTTACAGTCAGGTGGCTACAATGCTACATGTCTCCCACATCTAGTTTCTAAATCTCACACATGGTAAGTAGGTGACAAGCTCTGGGACAAGGAGGGGTGTGGGAACAGAGGCCTTTGCTGCTCAGGATTCAGAGTGAAGGCTTAGCAGGGAAGATGGGGAAATACCAGCCTAGAGCACAGAATCAGGGATGGTGGCTGGTCCACAGACAACATCAGGAGAAAGCAAAGGGCTGGGGAGGGCAGTAAACTATCTGATGTCTCTGCTCACTGTACCTCGTGTCAGGGAGGGATAGTATCTTCCTCTCTCTCCCCACTGAGTCCACAGTTATCTGCTGCTGCTATGCTCCTCTCCACAGCTAACAGCTCCATTCCCCTTAACAGGGAGACCATCTTCAGGATGAGTCACTGGCCTGGAGGCACCAGGCTGAGGTAGCAGTGAATGTGGAGAGGAGGAGAGGATGAAAAGGCACCAGGGAGCCAGTGTCAGGGGGAATTTGAATTTGGATGAGGAACAGAGATGCGGTAAGATTTTTTTTACATAAAAAGCAGTTTTTTTGTTTATTTGTGTGTTTGTTTTAAGTGTATGTGAAACACAGTGACAGACAGAGAAACCAAAGACACTGGGACCAGTTAGTCTGATGGTACAGCACCCTAGGAAAGAAAGGAAGAGTTTGGGGCTGGGGATTTAGCTCAGTGGTAGAGCGCTTACCTAGGAAGCTCAAGGCCCTAGGTTCGGTCCCCAGCTCTGAAAAAAAGAACCAAACAAACAAAAAAAAAAAAAAGGAAGGAAGAGTTCAATCTGAGAGCCCAGGAAGGTGCTAACTCAGGAATAAGCTGTCTGTGGAGAATTGAGAGCATCTGTAGGTGTGGAGAGAGGGGTCAGCACTAGGACAGCTGCCAAGCACCTAGCTTCCATGGTCACTACATGATCTCTATAGACCACAGCAGACAGAGGGAGAACTGTCCTCCGGGGGTGGGCAACGTGAATGTGGACCCGGAAGGCAAGCCAGATTAGATGTGCAGAATCTGAAGGTACCAGAGCAGCGGAGACCGGTCAGTTGAGAATCTCAATATTAAAGGGACAGTGGGGAGCAGTGGAGGAGGCTGGAACATAAGGAGGTTCCTAAGAGGAGGGTTAGGCTGGTGGTGCAGAATACAACAGAGGAGTCAGTAGGGAGACGCTGGGAGGCCACTGCCTGGGAATCAGAGGCTCCGTGATGATACCAGCACAGGACGGTTTCAGTTGCCGATGTCGGGAAGTGAGGGAGAACCGGGGCTACCCAGACTGAAGGGAAGTGGGAGCTCCAGGCCAGAGCTGAGGACTTAGCTTCAGTAAGGTAACCTCACTGCAACAGAAGGAGGAGAGAGAAGATGGGAGCAGAGCCAGCTGCACCTAGAAGTGGCTGGGGTGGGACAAGGAAGGTTCTTATGTCGGAGGGACCTTATGACTGATCTACTGACATCAGGGGAACAAGGGCTTAGAAAGTGGAACCAGAGAGCAGACTTGGGAGGCTATGGTGGAGGAGGGGGCCAAGTGAGGACATCCAGGCCAGCTTGGCAAGGCAGGAGCCTGGCAGAAGGAAGGGCTGGAGTAGACACGGTGTCCAAGGGCAGCACCCAGGGCTTTTCATCCGTAGTCCTGGCACTGCAGGTGTCAGAGCAGTGGGAACAGACTGCCTATGTCATCCTCGGCTGGCAGAGAAAGGGAAGGCAGGAGGCTGCAGAGGGGCAGGCCTCAGGGTATGAGCAAAAGGGAACTTGAGGCTGGGCAGAAGAGAGGACTCCAAACATGGAGAGATGCCAAACAGAAGCAAATGACCTTCCTTTTCTCCAGCTATGATCTGCCTTATAAAACCAGTCTGGGACCGCCTGCTGGCTGACCAGCTAACCTTGGAAGACCGATGGTGCTACCACACCACATCTGAGTCTTGTATTGTAAGGAAGACGCCGCAGAGTTTCAAATGAGGATATTCTAAGTTTATAAAGCTGTCCAATAGTCACTTTGAGAGCATGCTGGCTCTGCTCATCGGTAGCCTGTGCAAACACACTGCTTCACCATGGACAGAAAAACCTCAGACTGCCGATGGAAACCAGCCCCAAGATGCTTCCCAGTAGGAGCAGGACTAGAGGTCCCAGTTCACGGGGCTCCGGGAAGGACCCAGCCAGAGCCACGGGCTCACAGGAAGCGCTCCTGTGAGTGAGCCATGCAGTTCCAGAGGAGACATGGTGGCTGACATTAAGACCCTGATGTCGCTAAGACAAACAGTTCTAAAGCAATGCTGAGAGAGACTGTGGGGAAACACTGCTTTTTAGAATAAGGGAGAAGTACTGGGAGTTAAAGATTTACTTGATAAGCTATTAAAAATAAGATTTTAGAAGAAGCTTAAACTGAGGTACCCTACTTAGATGGACAATCTTCCCCCAGATAACACAGGTCATTAAATGAAATTTTCAGTACCAGACACGGGGCATTTCCCTATGAGTTATTGGTTAGTGAGGCCCAGGAGCACCTCTGACAACACTGAGTGCTGCCATTGCTCTTGGTTGTCCACCATAACGAGACAGCAAGGTCCTACTGCTGAGGACACAACACATTTTGGCTGCAGGACATAGAGAAGTCAAACTGGGACTGTATTGGAAACTTCCTTTGTACAAGCTAGCTTTCCTAGCACTAGAAGGTGCTATACAGGCCTCTGGGAGAGAAAGGTATTCAGTGAACTTTCCCAATGGTGGACCCTGTATACCACAGTAACAACTTCCAGGCAAGATGCGTCCAGGGGTGCAATAGTGGCGTGACTTATGGGTGGGGGGGACGTTGTCACCAACCACTTTCTAACTGAATCTGAGACCTGTTCCACAGGAGGGGATTTACAAATTATACTGCAAACCTGAGTTAAAAGTCTACCATGAGTATAAAGTCATGGGCCCCAGGAAAGGACCTACAACTGTTATTTGCTACATGGACATGCTATCAAACTCCAGCCTAAATATTTATGTTTACACCCATAGATGGGTGCTGCTCTCATCTTGGTCAAAGAAACTTCTTTTTGGGTTGGCCAGCAGTCCAGACAGAAGTTCTGAGAATTAGCGACCATTGGGTGCTCAGTTCTAACTGGGGCATCTATATTAGCCCCTACCCAAGATTCAGAGAATATTGTGGAAGGTGAGGTGGGAAGAATGTCAGAGCCAGAGAATGGAAGGAGTGCTATGAAGTGCTGTCTTCTGGACACAGTGTGGCTGTTAGGCTCATGAACTCAGCACTTACCTTTCCCTATATAAGGCCCACAGAAGATGATCGAGCCGGTCAACCTTCCAAAGAGTCGGTCAACGTTCCAAACAGAATGGGGAAGAGTTCACGAGGCCCCGCCTCTTGCTGAGGAGCTACTGGTAACTGATACCTGCTGGGGGAAAGATGGCCATTTTGTTTTCTGGGCCTCTGGGTGGTTGTCTGTTTTGGGGATGGCCCCATGCCAATGCGTATGCAGGTAGTTCTAATGGAACTCAATACGTTGTTTTTGAAGAAAGGAGGAAGAGGAGGGGGAGAGATTATGAAGGTGAGAGGGAATATGCTGGGGGTGGAGTGGAGGAAGTGAGAGGGGAGACTTGGGTTGATATACTCAAGTATACTATATGCTGGTATGGGGTTGCTAAAGAATAAATAAAAAATACTTTCAAAAGGAAAGAAGATCAAATAGACAACCTAGAGCGCGTGGAAAACACCAACACCAAGGAAAGCTATTTGACTTAGGTTGTATTTTTTTCCCATAAAGGAAATTGTTCTCCAAACAGAAAAACAAACAAAAGCAAAAGAACAAACACTAGATTACCTTATTTTTAATAAGTTCACAGCATTAATTCTAAATGAACCATAGTCTGGGATATCGAAGGGACTGCGTGAATACAGTCATGAAATTACCACAATTCCTCTCAAAGAACTGAGAGGAAATAACAGCAGCAGCCCAGAGTGTTCGCCAAGTGCAGTCTGCCAAACGGAAGCTTTGAGACATACACCTTCTTGTCTGCCACTGACTGATACTTAACCAAGACTTGAATAAATAAAGTGTTGTTTCCTAGAAAACACTACCAGCAAGGCCAGCCAGTCTGAACCCAGTGTGTCAAATGTCTTGAAGAAATAATCCTGAGGCACAAATATCTGATTCAACAAGGTGTTGCCGAGTTCTTCATGGTGTGCTGTAAGACAATGCTAGTACATGAGCACATTTCTGCTTGATTGAACAGTCTCTCGTATTTCAGGACTGACTAATGTCAACATTGGGTCGATCCTTGGTTGGAACCAGTTTCCATATTCTACAGAAGAGCCGAAGTTTCAAAGAGCTGGCACATGAAACGATACTAGTAATTGACAACACTTTATGAAATTTAGTGTGGTGATTATTATAAATGTTTTATCTCTCTTAGTCATCTGAGTGAAGTTAAAAGTCAGTCTACTCCCTGATTTCCACTTGACAAGCATGTGGTTGAGATGGGAAGTAACTTAAGCTCGAGTAGCTGCAAAGAGGTGGAGATGGATTTAAGTCCCAGCTATGTGATTCCAAAGCCTATGTGCATTGTGCTTAGCCTATGGGCATGTTGCTAAGCCTAAATGCACTTTGCTAAGCCTATGGGCACATTACTAAGCCTATGTGCACATTGCTAAGCCTATGGGCATGCTTCTAAGCCTATGGGCACTTTGCTAAGACTAGGAGGACGTTGCTAAGCCTATGTGCACATTGCTAAACCTATGGGCATGTTTTAAGCCTATGGACACATTGCTAAGCCTATGTGCACTTTGCTAAGCCTATGGGTACATTGCTAAGCCTATGGGCACTTTGCTATAGCACAGTGCTTCCAGATTCTGCCGACTTGAGGACTGGTAGGAGGGATAAGGCCTATTTATGCTTAATTTTCAGCCTTATGGGACAGACAAGGACCCTAATAGAAGTCAGACGAGGCAGCCTTCAGTTTGTTCATGAGAGTAATGACCTCTTACCACCAGAGAAACCTAACAGGAGAATGATCCGCTCAAAGGCAAAGTGTTGAGACCTCCACTAAAGGTTCTGTGGGAGCCTGGTGCTTGCTCAACCTGGATGCTGTGGGGGAGCAACCTGACATCAGAGGGTGGGCCTCCACAGTCCCCTCCCTTTCTACGTGCACGAGCATCTATGAAATCTATCTCCTTTGTCAACTGTAAAACTGTACAGATCTCAGCAGGGTATGGCAGCACACACCTATAATCTCAGCACTTGGGAGGTAGAGGCAGAAGGACCAGGAAAAGTTCAAGGTCAGTCTCAACAACACAGCAAGTTTGAGATTTACCTTGGCTAATGAGACCCTACCCTCAAATCACCAAAAAACAAGCAGAGAAATCAACAAAACTATACAACTCTTCATCAAGTCATATTTATGATCTTCTACAGTTTAGAGAACTCATGCGTCTGTGCATTCCACTGACCTGTGTCTGTTACTACTGCTTGGTTTCCCAAGGTAACGTACACCTTCTGAGGAGAATGATACCAGGGCATAGACCACTTGGAAGAAGGACTCTATCAAAATGGGATTGGAAAAAAGGTTCTGCCTTTCCAGCAGGTGTCTTCTACGTTAGGGTGTGAGTCTTGATAATTAGAAAGTGGGACAGGCCACGTTCAAGTGTTACACGGAAGGGTGAAGGATCAGAATAACCCTTCCTAATTGCTTACCATTAAAATATCGTGAAATTGTGCTACGCACAAAAGTCACCATAAAGCATCCAGTAATAGAGATGCTTGGAACATAGAGCATTCTAGTAATGATACTGATGCCTTCGTTCTTGTGTGGAGTCCAAGTTAATTAAATACCATGCTGGACTTCGAGGGCACACCAGAGAACTGGGCTGATGAGATTATTCTGATGTTGTCAACACGGAATCAGGCAGGCATTAAATACAAAGGATCCATAAGACTTGTGTTAGATGAATAATTTGTAATCTAAAAGAACGGTCCAGAGGCAAGCAATTTTCACAGCGTGGTGAGGCTAAAGCTGAGGGTGGGGCACAGGAAAGAGCCAGGCAGGTACAAAGCTTTGGGAAGGGCCTGTTTCAGGCCATGGGAGCCAAGTATGAAGGCCCCGGGGGCAGGCAAGAGCCTAGCAAGTTACAGCCACAAGCCTGGTCTAAGCCTGACAGTACACAGGAGATAGACGGCATAGGGGCCCGCTATCCTTCTGAGGCCGGGCTTCTTGCTAGTGAGTGAGAGCTGCTGAAGAAGCCCTTACAAGAAGATAGCTTGAGGTTTCCATGCAAATTACAAGCTTAGGAGGGCTCAGCTGAAGCAGGCCTTTAGAAAGGCCCTTTATAGGGTCTAAGCAAGAGGGGGTGCTGCTGGTGAAAACGCTCAAGAAATCACAGCTTTCACTGGAACAGGCAGAGGACACCAGGAACCAAAGAAGGCCTGTCATCATTTGGGGCTGCTTCATTTAGCTTCCTCTTGGCATCTGCACAGGAAGGGCTGGTCTCCAGTACGCACATTAATCAAGCCTGCCGCCCTCACCGCAGCTGCCGCCAAGTCCTCTCCAGGTTCTCAACAATGGTCTGCACAGCCTCACTCCAGCCATCAACCCTTCCTTCTACCCGGACAGCCAGTCAGTCTATCTATCTATTGCTTGATTTGACCAAAGCTCGATGGATAATTTGGAGGAATGGCTCTGCGCCTATTTTTAATGACAGCCGGTGAGTCCGTAGATTTAGGGAGTGCGTGTTGAGATGAAAAAAGAATGGAATTTAAGAAACCTTCCATGAGGTCTCTGAGTCAACCGTCTAATGACTGAAAAATAAAGAGAGAAATACCTGACAGCACCCCTGGGTTCCAGCTTCCAATCGGGCACACATCTGCTCTGCAGAAGGACGAGGGGATTGACTACTTTTTCATGACCTGTATCTATTTTGGGGAGATACTGCATTGCATCGGTAAATAATGATCTGCCTTCTGTTGGCATACAATGCTTAAATTAATAAAAATCTAAACGATACATCTTGCAGCGCAGCGTACTTAATTGAAAGGCTGGATGGCGGCAGTAGTAATTTTCCTGGGTGAAAATTATTGGGATGAGCTCACAGCAGCATGAATAGCTTAGTCAATATGGGGACTTCCACAGGCAGGCTGTTACAGGGTCCATCGCACTTTCTAGAGAAGGTGGGTGGTGCTCCTCCAATCCTTAATGTGGCGGGGTCGAGAGTGGTATAGAAATTGAAACAGATAACCGGTAATTGCCCTAAATAGACACTTTAGTGACTTTCCCTGCTTAACCTGTCTGCTCGATCTTCAAGGTCTACAACGTGATTATAAGTAACTCCTGAGCTTCGCCATTCTTATTAAGAGCCCTTCTGCCCTTTGCTGAAGCACTCTTGGTACCTAGTTGATGAGACCTGAAGACCTTCCGCATGGAATTTGCCTCACGTGTGGCAAGCTGCCACTGGGCAGAAAACTGCCCCTGCTTCAACTGCAGACAAAATGTTGTCCCGAAAGGAGAAAGAGATTTGGGGAAGTCGACTGCAGAGCGTTGCCAAGACAAGTTAAGCAGCCTTTCCTAATCCCCACTTCACAAAGGGTCCGCCAAGTTATAAGGACAGTTTTGGGGGACTGTCCAGGCAACTGTTCTCTGCCATTTCTGTAGTTGTGGAAGCCACTTGCCCTACTTCCTGCACACTGGAGTAATGTTTATTCCTTCTCAGGTCTCTGATGGCGTTGGAGACTAGAGAGTTACAGCCTCACGAGTAAGCTTCAGTTGCTTAGGACTTAAGAAAATGTTTTAAGTCTAAGAAGATGTTTCTGGGATGGTGATGCAAGTTAGGAAGTTGCCAAAGATATGAGAACTGGACACTGTGAAAGTAAGTCTTACCTGATGGTTTTCATGCTTCTTATTATTGCACAGTTTATTACCATAAGGAAAAGAGCCTTTAAGGGGACTAAAAGGCAGAATGGTAGAGAGAATACATTGTGTATTGTATCGACGCATTACCTGTCAATCAAAACAAAAACAAAAACAAAAACAAAAACTGTGGCCTATAGGAAAGGTTAGAATAAAAGGTGGGACATCTGGTAGGCAGAAAGGATTCTGGGATAGTGATGCAGGAGAAGGGTCCTTAGGAAGCTGTGAGGAGGAGACGCACGGTACCTGAGTAGAGGTGACCAGCCACATGGCAAAATGTAGATTAATATAAATGGGTTATTTTAAATTATTAGCTAGTCAGGAAACGAGCCTAGCTATGTGGCTGAGGTATTTGTACATGCATTTTGAGTCTGAATCATTATAGTAGGAGCTTGGGGCTGGGAGGAAAATGGCTTGTGACATCATTATCAAACCACTAGCATTACGGCTAGCTACGCTGTCCGAGTACAGATTTCCTTGGTGGCTGTGGTGGTGGGGAGATACATGAGAGAGATAACATCTAGAGTTGGTCCTGGCTCCAAGATGAAGCATCGCTCTAATTGGACGGAAGTGTCCTGCTGAAGGTGTGAACCCATCCAAAAGCAGTCTGAAACCCCAGGCACCCTGTCAGTGTGCCACTTTCTCCTATTCGCACGCATGTCCCGCACCCCCATCCCACTGGTTCTGTTACTCTGCAGAACCCTGACTAACACAGTTTGGGACCAGAAAATGGGCTCTGGCTGGCTGTGACTGATCTGACTATGCTGCTTTGGGAAGGATAATGGAATTATTTGGAACTTTGGTCTAATGCCTTTGAGTGCTCAAAACTCAATCGGCTGTTGTTCAATGGAAGCTGGGAAGATGAGTGTGCTGAGGGCAAGCATGGGAGCAGCATTCTCTGCTCCAGGTGCCTGCCTCCAGGTGCCTGCCTCCAGGTGCCTCCCTCCAGGTGCCTGCCTCCAGGTGCCTGCCTCCAGGTGCCTGACTCCAGCTAGTTGCTGCCCCGACTTTCCTCAGTGACAGAGATGAGATACACCCTTTTCTTCCTTAGCTGCTGTTCACCACTGTTTATCACAGCAGCAGAGAACAGACTAATGCAGGTATGTGGGACTGACTCTGTAGGAATGTGGGCATGGCCCTGCAGCATTGACCCTCCCTGCTAACTGTGGCTTGCTTTTAAGGAGGCTTTGGGTGAAAGGTTCTCCTTGTAGGTCTTTAAGAACGTAGTAGGATGCACCTAAAGTTGACTGTCTTGTCACAGAAGCCACAAATAAAGTAAAATGATCTAAGCAAGAAAAAAATAATCTTATGCAATAATTTTTTTTTAGTATACTGATCTTTTATCCTCTCCAAAACATCCCATTTCTCCAAGGAGTTATCCAACAAGACCAACAGATTGTGAAACTT